>NW_015177029.1:527786-549044 GCF_001447785.1 Gekko japonicus | reverse complement strand
TCTTTCCCATGAGGGAAGAAGAATAAAAGGTTTCTCTTTTCCCTCCTCTACCCCAGCCAGGACCCTTCCTTGTTTAAATTTAAAGTATCCCCCCCACACACACACACACCTCTACTTATGTAAAAAGGAAGAAGTAAATGAAACAAGACTTTAATTTTGTTGTTGTTGTTGTTTTGGACAGTGGAGGAAATAGGCTGAACAGCCATTCTTTTCCTGATTGGATTCATTTGCAGAAGAAGGGTACCAAAGGTTGTTTCCTCTGATCCTCTCCTGTCAAAGGGGTTAGGCTCCGTCAATGCCACGGGCCCCCTCTGTGGTGGGACAGACGGGGAAGCTACTCATTGTTCCTGACCACTCCCTTATCTTCTCTCTTCCCCATCTCTCTCTCTCTCTCTCTCTCTCTCTCTCTCTCTCTCTCACACACACACACACACACACACACACACAAATCTTGCCCCCCCCCTATTTTTTTTTCTGGATGTGGTGAGAGGAACTAATCACAGGGCATTAATTACCTGAGGGGGCCCCCTTCTTCCTTTTTGAAAGGACACAATGGCCAAGGGGCGCTCCTTTGTTCCTTCGGTGAAGGCTTTTTCATTTTGACAGAAGCATCTGAGGCAGAGTGCTTTCGACTCCTGAACGATTGTGGGGCAAAATACCTCAGAAGTGAAAGACGAGAGAGGGGGAAAGTGAGTCTGGTTAAGCTAAAAACAGTGGGAATTCCTGGTGCTCTGCTGTCTATAGCCACGAACTCATTGACTTTTGAGGTACAGGATTCAATCTAGGCAGATGTTTTATGCTTAAAGGAGCAGCATAATTATGTAGCACTGCAATATTATGGATTTGTTTATTTACTTACTTCATTTGTTCCCCACCTTTCTCCCCAACGGGGACTGAAGGTGACTTACATCATTCTTGTGCATTTTATCCTCACAAGAATCATGTGAGGTAAGCTAGGCTGAGAGAGTGTGGCTGGCCAAAGGTTACCCAGCAAACTTCCATGGCAGAGTGGAGATTCAAACACATCCTCATCCAACATTCAAGGACCAGAACCTCAGAGTTCAGTGACTGGAAGTATACAGCCAGCAGGTCATGAAGGTGAATGACTGTCCCTTGTACTCAAAGGTGCATATCTTCTAAATTTGGAGTTTCCATTCAGCTGTCTTAGCCCACATCTGTTGACTGGCCTGTTTGGTCTATTCTTCTTTTCAAAGCCGTCTGAACTGGTGGTGATCACCACATCCTGTGAGTCATGAATTCCGTGTAAATAAGGGGCATGCATGATGTGGCATGGAAAAAGAATATTTGGGAATAAGGAACAATCCTTCAAAATAGGGTCCGATTGATATGTTATCTTGTTCACAGCTTGAGGCAAGAAGAAAGTCTGTCTTGTGGTAGAGTTGGTAATCAAGCAAAGGAAGGAATACCTCTGTGAGTGGCTAGAAAGATCTGTAAATGTCTGCAGTAAATGAATAATATCCAGAATTTGGCATGCAGTTCCTGAGTTCTCGGGGAGAGACTCATGTATTATCTCTTCAAAGAAAACCACTACCTGTATGTGAAGACTGAGGAAGCATTTATAGGAATAAAACAAGTTGTACGAATTGGCCCCAAGAGGTATTCCTTACAGCAATAGACATATAACAGCACTTTATTCACACAGCTCTGTTGGGGGGGGGGGGGGGGGGTTTGTGGCTTTCACAGTGACTTGAAATCCTCAAACTCAAAAACATGCAATAGTCTCATAAGTTAGAGTTGAAGGCTTCCAAGAAGATGTTGAACATGTAGTTTTACACACCTTAGAAGGAGATCTTGGTGCTTGGGGGGGGGGACAGTGGGAGGGCTTCTAGTGTCCTGGTCCGCTTGATGTTGGACCGCTTGATGGCACCTGGTATTTTTGGCCACGGTATGACAGAGTGTTGGACTGGGTGGACCATTGGCCTGATCCAACATTGGCTTCTCTTATGTTTTTATGTTTTTATGAGATTGGGGGAAGGGGGGAATTGAGAAAAAGGAAAAAAGGGAACTACCTTATGGATGGAAAAAATCATTTTAATTAGTGGAAGCAAGAAATTGACACAGGAGCTGGAATTTGCTGTTGTGGAATTGGGTGAAATCCCTTCTCACATTTTATCCTGCCGATATACCTATGCCTTGTAGAAGCAACAAAATGTTCAAGTAAGTGGCAAATAGTATTATACAAACAGGAACCTACAAAGGCTAAAAGGATGTTCTTTCTTCTAGTGCTCTTTCTAGCACCCATTCTTGCCCCCCCTATTCTTCCCAGGAGCCAGTTTTTCTAACCTGACCTTTATCCTCCCCAGGTTGTCCAACCTCTACCATCAAATTACATTCATTTATTTGTTAAACTATTTATATTCCACCAATCACCCTGGATGAAGGCAACATTCAAAGCCTTGTCCAGTGGTAAATTCTTTGCCAGGGCTTGGCTTGGGTGTGGTGGGGCACTCTCAACCAAAGCTCATGAGACCTTTCAGTGGGGAACAGTTGAAAGATTCCATGAACTAGTCTTCCCTCAAAGTGATCGGAGTAGCCTCTTTTGGACTGGGTGGACAGGAATGTGCTATTTGGAGGGAAAGTATTCCCTCCAAGGTCCTCTAACTTGTAAGGGCTTGGGTTAGGGTTGCCAGCCTCCAGGTGGGACCTGGAGATCTCCTGTTTTTACAACAGATCTCCAGCTGACAGAGATCAGCTCCCCTGGAGGAAATGGTGGGTTTGAAGGGTAGACTCTATGGCATTGTACCCTGCTGAGGCCTCTCCCCTCCCCAAACCCCACCCTCTCCTGGATCCACCCCCAAAGTATCCAGGTATTTTCCAACCCAGACCTGGCAACCCTAACTTAAGTAGGCTAACATCTTAAAGTTGAATGGGGCCTTATAGGCCATCTCATCCAACCTGTTGCACAATGAATAATCCAAATTTATAGCTTAACATAAGAACATAAGAGATTCCAATGTTGGATCAGGCCAATGGCCCATTGTCATGCCCGCCCTGGGCTCTGGGGGCCGACCCTCCCGTGGCCGTGACGTCTCAAGGTGGGGGAGGTCCGATGGCTCTGGGAGATGAGGCTTGTAAAGAAGAGGGGGAGCGTTGGGGCCTCAGATGGGTAGGGGACAGAGTTGAATGCCACTCCGTAGGTCCCTCTACCTCCGTGCTTCAGTTCCCCATCCTCTCATCATCCTCCCTGGACTCCTTCTCGCTCTCTCTGCATCCAGTGGTTCCGAGAACGTCCTTCCTCCCTGGTTCCTCCTCCCTGGTCCCTTCGCTTTCCTCTCCTTTATACCCAGCCCCCTTGCCCAGTGCTGTCTCCCATCCCCGCCTCCCTCTCAGTCCTCCCAGCCCCGCCCCCCTTGATAGTCTCTGACGCCTTCCCCGTGGCTGGGTTGTGGTCATGAGGGGTTTTGTGAGGTCCTGGGGCCACCGTCAGCCTCTGCCCGGTGCTGTCAGCCTCTCCTGCTGCTCCCCGCGGTTCCGTGCTCCGTGGTCGGGCGGGGTCAGACCATTGCATCCCGGCTGTGCTGACGGGGCTCGGCGAGGTGGGGTCTTCCTGGTCTGCAGGTTCCCTAGGTGAGTTGGTGGTCATTGGGGTCTCTGGGGTGTGTGGGTTAAGTCCCGGGATCCCTGAACCGGGACATCCATCCAGTCCAACACCCCCAAGCACCAAGAATACAGAGCATCACTTGCCCCAGTCTTCCTGTCTATACCTTGAGCCAGTTTGGTGTAGTGGTTAAGTGCGCGGACTCTAATCTGGGAGAACCGGGTTTGATTCCCCACACCTCCACTTGCACCTGCTGATGTGACCTTGGGTCAGTCACAAGCTCTGGCACAGCTGTCCTTGAAAAAGAGCAGTTTGTGTCAGAGTTCTCTCAGCCCCACCCACCTCACAGGGTGTCTGTTGTGAGGAGGGGAAGGGAAATGAGCTTGTAAGCTGCTCTGAGACGCCAAGTGAAGGGCGGGGTATAAATCCAATCTCTTCTTCTCTTCCTCTCTTCTTCCTCTGATAGCCACGGATGGACCTCTGCTCCATATGCTTATCCAATTCCCTCTTCTGTAATAGCCTGTACTTGACACCCTTCAGCAAGGTAGGTCAACTGCTTTGGCCAATAGGAAGTTCCTCCTAGTTTTCTGCTGGGTCCAGTGTTGCCTCCTGGAGCAGCAGAGGCCTGCTTTCCTTGCCCTCTTCCAACAGGTAGCCTTTTGGGTATTTTAAGAATGCAGTCACGTCTACCCCCTGTCTTCCTTCTTCGAGCTACACATATCCAGTTCCTTTCTTCCTAGGAAATGTTTTTCAGACTCTGGCCTGTCTTCACTGTGCTGTTCTGAATCTGTTCCAGCTTTCCTTCATCCCTGGTGAAGTGTGCCTTGGAGACCCTTGTAAGGGCAGAATGGCCAGATATAAATTTTGTAAATAAATACAATAAAACTAGACACACTACTCCAGCAGAGGCATTGCTACTGCAATGAAGACTTCTCCCTCCTTTCCCTTTACCTAGGGTTACCACCAGTGTTCCCTCTAAGGTGAGTTAGTGTGAGCTAGCTCACAGGTTTTTAGCCTCCAGCTCACACATTTTTGTCTTGGCTCAGGAAGGATGGCTACAGAGCAAACTAATTTATGCAGTAGCCAAACTGCTCACTCACAACTTTAATGCCAGTAGCTCACAAAGTAGAATTTTTGCTCACAAGACTCCACAGAGGGAACATACCACATTTTGAAAAGCAAAAAAAGAGGACATATTTCCAGAATGACTACTTCTAACAAGTGATCACTATGACATATCTCATTTTAAATACTCCTACTATTTAAGCTAGGGTTGCCAGCCCCCAGGTCCGGGTGGGGGTTCCCCCACTTCTGGGGGCTTCAATCCACCCCCGGCAAGCTGGCCATGTATAGAAAAATTGCTTTCTGCTTTCTATATCCACATGCCTTCTCCTGTGATGACATGCTGTGTCTTGTTTCCTGTTGCAAGCCAAATGGTGGGGGCCACATGGCCTCAATAGCCATGCCATATAACCACACATTCTTTCACACCTCTAAGTGGAAGAGCCAGACCTGATGGCTCCTGGCCCATGTGCAACAAGTCATGTAGGCAATGGAGAAGCTGGAGTTTGGGTCATGTGACTGCAGGCATGGTCTCCAAACTTCTAGCCTATCCCCACACGCAGCTATGACAACCGACAATTGGGCACATCCCCTGTCCGCTCGTGATTGGCTGATGGCCACAGATGATCATGAATGGAATTGGGGTATAATTGTTTTGATTCCTATGGGAATGAGCTTCTTGCTCTTGCTCTGCTCTTAGCTCTCCCTTCTTGTCATTGTTTGTTTATTGCACCTGGAAATGCTGTCTCTTGGAAGACAAAGAGCTGCTTTGTGAACTGGAGCACATGGGTGCAAAGATGGGATTTCTCTTCAAAATCCCTTGGTGTCTAATTGGACTATCTACCTTGGACACTCTTGGAATATGGACACTTCACTGGTAACTATGAATATCTTTACTGTGTAGTTAAGGCACAGAGCCATAGGTTTTTCTTGTTTTCAGTAATCTCTTATATAGTCTGTTTTGCTATGCTCTGTACTGAATAAAAATTATTCTTATTTCTAATGGGTCTATGATGTTGTAACTTGGATTCCAAGTCTGAATCTTGTGGCCTAAACACTCCCCAGATACGCTACCATTGGAGAGTAAAAGTGTGCCTCTCTAGATTGAGTTGCTAATGTGTTCTGTTCCAGATGCCAACTAAGGGTTTGGAATCTCTCCCTTAGGAAAGGCAGGGACTAGTGAAAAGAGGTTCTGGTGGCATATTGTTCTGGAAACTGGAGAGGATATAGACCATCTCGTGGTTTGTTGTTTAATGTACTGAAAAAGGTACAGGGTTCCCTCCCATTCCTGGACCGGCCTGGGTGGGCAAATACCTGTACAGGCCAGTGGGGGAAGTCCCGCCCCAAGAGCAACCACCTGCTGGACCACGCCTCTCCCTCCCTTTCTGCCTGATTTAAAGGGCTTTAGCTGATTGGTGGGGACCATGTGGCCCACCGACCACCTGGATGGCCCTTTAAATCAAGCAGGAGGGAGGGGAGGGGTGGTTGCAGGCCGCATGCAAGGGTCTTTTTGTGAGTGGGGTGAGGGCTGAAGTGTATGGGGCTAATTCCCCCCATCCCCACGCGCCACGACCCCCACTCTGCTCACAAAAAGACTCATTTTAAGGTTTTTTTGCGAGCCAAGTATGCGACCCACAACCACCCCTCTCCTTCCCTCCTTTTAGATTTAAAGGGCCCTCCAGCTGGTTGGTGGGCCACATGGTCCCTGCCCATCCGCTGAAGCTCTTTAAATCAGGCAGGAAGGGGGATGGGGGTGGCCTGGTGGGTGGTCGCTCTTGGGGGCATCCCCCCCCCGGAATGCCCCCCAACCAGAGCGATAAGGGGACCTGGCAACGCTAATTTACACTCTGATAGTTGCTAATATCTACAAATATTCCTAAATGCCCAACCCAAAAAGAGAACATTTTCATCAGTTCTTTAGAAAGATCCCCAAAGAGGACAGACACCAAAAAGTGAGGACATCTGGTAGACCTACTTTACCTGATGCTCAGCTGCACTCTGTGTTTTGTCCTCCCATCTGGAGCAGTTCCAGCCTTTATCAGGCCAGTTTTAAAAGCCCCCCCCCCCCGGTTGGTTAATTTTCAGCCATATTTGTAAGTCCTCTGAGCATTTTTATTATTTATTTACTTAAGGCATTTACAGACCCACCTTTCTCACAGAAAACTAGGACCCGAGGCAGGTAACAACAATACAACCGATTAATTAAAAACATCACAGAATAACCAATAAAATAGGTAGTAATAACAAATTTAATACAGGCTTCCTTCTAAGTGAGTTTGAAAAACAATCATCCAGATGAGTCAAAAGCCCTTCTAAAAAGTTCAGTCTTACTTCACCTCTGAAACTACAGAATGGATAATGGATCATCTACAGTTTGGTGTAGCGGTTATGTGTTTGGACTCTAATCTGGGAGAACCAGGTTTGATTCCCCCACTCCTCTACTTGCAGCTGCTGGATGACCTTGGGCAAGTCATAGTTCTGTCAGAGCTGTTCTTGAAAGAGCATTTCTCTCACTCAGCCCCACCTACCTCACAGGGTGTCTGTTGTGGGGAAGGGAAGGGAAAGGAGATTGTAAGCCGCTCTGAGACTCCAAATGAAGGGCAGGGTATAATTCCAATCTCCTCCTCCTCCTCCAGTACTACTACTACTACTACTACTACTACTACTACTACTACTACTACTACTACTACTACTTCTTCTTCTTCTTCTAGTGGCCGTATCATTGGGGAAGCTACTGAAAAAGCCTACGAATAGGTTGTCATCCTGCCTAGTCTTGCAGGGGTTGAAACCACTAAAAGACATTGCTGTGCTGACGGGAGGTGCCACACTGGCTCATACCAGGAGAGATGGCCCATCAGATATGTGTTTCCCAAGTCATGAAGGCCTTTAAGAGTAAGCCTCAGGGCCTTGAACTGGAGTTAGAAACCAACAGGCAGCCAATATGATCGTACAATAAGTAGAATGCATGCTACTGTAATTGGTAGGTGTTCAGAAGTTTCTGTTGCTGGGTTGGAAGGAATGGGATTGCTTGGCCATTCTAGAGTTCCATAATGTCTGGGACTACTCTGGTATATGGCATAATCTTAACCTAGAGATGCCTATGGCAAATTCCTTAACATTCAGCAGCTTCAGAGCGCACTGTCTACAAGTACTTGGACGCAGCACAAATAGCTGTTTTCCTTATACAAAGTTTGGATACGCTAACCTAAATTCTCTGGGTCATGCTTAACATTAAAATGGGAATAGTGTTTGTTATTAGGGTTGTCAGCTTCCAGATGGGGACAGGAGATCACCCGGAATTACAGCTCATCTCCAGATGACAGATCAGTTTCTCTGGAGAAAATGGCTGCTTTAGAGGGCATGATACCTGGTGGAGGTTGCATCCCTCCTTAAACCTTGCCTCCCAAGGCTCCACCCCCAATCCCCAGGAATTTCCCAACCTTGAGCTGGCAACCCTAGTTTGTTATGTTGATGACATGAGAAGAAGAAGAAGAAGAAAAGATTGGATTTATACCCCGCCCTTCACTACCCAAAGGTGTCTCAGAGTGGCTTACAAACTCCTTTCCCTTCCCTTCCCCTCCCCACAACAGACACCGTGTGAGGTAGGTGGGGCTGAGAGAGCTCTGACAGAAACTGCTCTTTTTCAAGAACAGCTGTGCCAGAACTATGGCTTGCCCAAGGTCATCCAGCCAGGTGCAAGTGGACGAGTGGGGAATCAAACCCGGTTCTCCCAGATTAGAGTCCATGCACTTAACCACTACACCAAACTGGCTCTCATGAGTCATCTGTAGCATTCGTTGTGCTGCCACAAGCTCAGAATCAACTGGAGAATTGATTGCTGTTACCCAGCAGCAGTGTAAGAATGTGTAAGCATGACATGATTGCACATACACAATTACATACTGCTTTACTGTGGTAACCATACTCCTTTTGTATCTGTTCCAGCCACTTGCAGCTGAAAGCTGCATTGCTTTAAAAAGTACCATTTGGTTTTTTTGAGGTGAGGCTTAGTACTTCAAGGTATCTCTGTCATTTACAACTGCATTGTTCAGTTTCCATCACTGGCTGCCAAACTGTGGCCCCGGTCACACGAGTGGATTTGGGCCGGGAGAGGGACGGTTCAGGAGCGGAGCAAACGGGCAGGATCCCACGGCAACATCTGGGAATCGTTGCCTGTCCGTCCCCAATCCGTCCCTCCCGCCCAAAACCCCGCACCAAAAGAGAACCACCTACCTAGGTGGTTCTTCGGAGAAGAGCGCCTCAAGCCCGGCCGTGGGATCGCCGGCGCGTCCTTGCGCCGGCGCATCCCTGGCTCCTGGCCGAACTGCGCATGTGTGAGCATGCGCAGTTTGCCAGCCTCCCCTTCCCACCGTCGCTTTCTCCCCGGCATCTGATCATGCCAGGGAGCAATGGCACCATGGCTCAGGGGATCCGTGGGATCCCGCCGTGGCGTCTCTAATTCGGTGCGGCTTTTAAAAGCCGCGCTTTGGGCGCTTTTTTCCCTGCCGTGTGGCAGGGACCCATGCAGATCAATTTGCACAAGTGCATTTTTGCATGGCCTCATGAGAACTGTAGCTCCACCCTGCACCCTCAAAAGACTTTTTTAATAAACTTTTACCTAACTAAAAGTGGTACCTCTCCAGGCTTGTTGCAAATTCAGTCTTGGGTTGTATTAAAAGGGCCATAGCATCAAAATCGCAGGAGGTCATAGCCCCTCTGTATACTGCCTTGGTCAGGCCGCACCTTGAGTACTGTGTGCAGTTCTGGAGGCCTCACTTCAAAAAGGATGTGGACAAAATCAAGAGGGTGCAGAAGAGAGTGACGAGGATGATCAGGGGTCTGGAGACTGAGCCCTACGAGGAAAGGCTAAGGGCCCTGGGAATGTTTAGCTTGGAGAAGAGGAGATTGAGGAGGACATGACTGCCCTCTTTAAATATTTGAAAGGCTGTCATTTGGAGGAGGGCAAGGAGCTGTTCCAGTTGGCAGCAGAGGGTAGGACCCGAAGCAACGGGTTTAAGTTTCATGCAGAAAGGTATTGGCTGGGTATTAGGAAAAACTTTTTCACGGTCAGAGTGGTTCAAAGATGGAATCAGCTGCCTAGGGAGGTGGTGAGCTCTCCTTCACTGGCAGCTTTCAAGAAGAGGCTGGACAAATATTTGTCAGATGGTCCTGCATTGGGCAGGGGGCTGGACTAAATGGTCTGTATGGCCCCTTCCAACTCTATGGTTCTATGATTCTATTCTATGATTTGCAGTGCTGTGGTCTTCTCCTACCACACGTTGCCTCCACTGATAATTAAAAACAAAGGCTGCTGAATTGTCCCAGTGGAGATACATTTGTCACGGTGCATACCAAAAGTCAGTTATGTAAAGGATGCTTCTGTTTGTGCAAAGCAGGGATGATCTTTGAGTGATTTTGTGGTTCACAAATTAGATCACTTTAATGAGCTGAGCATGAGTTTAGGGGATAGGATATGTGCCGCTTTCTGTACATTTTTTGACTCATGTGTAAAGGAGGTGTTTGATCAAGGTAACTTTGGCTGGTGTCTGCCTCAAAATTCTCATCCCTGCAGTTAATGCAAATGAACATGCTCCTAATCTGGGAGCCCGGAACAATACAGGGGCAAACCATACGGCTTCCCCCCCACCCCAAAGGATCAAAACATCTTATATTTTACAGATTTTTTAACGCGTAACAAAAGTGATAGATGAGCAGTACGGATGGAGAAAGTAATGTAAGAATGGACATGTGAGGAGAGTATTTGTGATCCAATTCTGAGCTTTCAAAAAAAATGAACATTTTCCAAGCGTTTCAGCGTGCTGCTCTCAATTAGCCAACAAACTGTGATCCAAACAGAGAAGTAATTGAGCATCTCTTGAATAGAAGAGAAAGAAATGTGGATTTGACGTGCTCATGAGTATTGTCTATTGGTTATGAACACCAATATCAATAGGAGGAAGAATTACTTTCTGTAATGAGCAGTTTCCACAGGGTCCCATTTGCTAATGAATTTTAACCTGGTGCTAGTGGGTGTCTGGATGCTTACTTGTTTTGTTCTCCTCAACTTGCATATAAGCAGATGTTACGGAAAAAACGTCTTCATAAAACATAATTACCCTTTAAAGGACCCTTTAAATGGCTGTACCCAGTTCCTTACTTCTCAGGGAACACAAAGTGTTACGACATTGGTAGGACTGATGGTATATCATGTGGTGGTGGTGGTGGAGAGTGCCCACACGTCACAGCCGACTTATGGTGACCCTCTAGGGTTTTAAAGACAAGAGATGTTCAGAGGTGGTTTGCCATTGCCTGCGTCTGTGTAGTAACCATGGACTTCCTTGGTGGTCTCCCATCCAAATACAAACCAGGGCCAACCCTGCTTAGCTTCTGAGATCTGATGAGATTGGGTTAGCATGGGCTATCCAGGTCAAGGACATGGCATGTCATAAACTGTAATTTTCCAATTTTATGGTGAGTGTCCATGGGTGTATCTCCAGTTGGGCTTCTGAGATCTGATGCGATTGGGTTAGCATGGGCTATCCAGGTCAGGGACATGGCATGTCATAAACTGTCATAAACTGTAATTTTCCAATATTATGGTGAGCGTCCATGGGTGTATCTCCAGTTGATGTGTATTGCACTTCTGCCTTGGTCAGGTCACAGAGAAGGGGCTCCCCCTACCACTAAAGATGTTTAGTTATTATTTGCACAATATCTCATTCAGAACAATGCCACAGATTTTAGCTGCTGTTGAGATACTTCTTCTATAGAACAAGAAGTGCAAACCCACTGGAAAAAATTGCTGAGATCCTTTTGACTTCTTCCAGATTTTTTTTTTAATGATTCTAAGAGGATAAGAAATTCATTAGCTTAAGTTGTATGATTCTACCAGCTCATTAGAGTGCCCTGTGCTTTTCAGGGAAGGGATGCCTCCCAGCTCCGTGTTGAAGCTGTCAAAGTTAAGGATGAAGGTATGGGACCACTTAGCCATCCTACGAGGCAATTTTCGTATTTTTAACTATGCAGACCAAAGGATTCATTAGATTAGCTTAATGAACAGTCATGGGCCTGATGTACAAAATCCCCCATTTCCTTAGTGTCTAATTGCAACCAAAATATGCATTTGCCAAACAGAGCTACCCTAACAAGAAAATAAAATGTAAATTTCTGTTTATAAGTAGTAATTATACTTTCAGAGTTGCTGTTGCTAAGTTTTCTTTTATAGCCAGGTGGCATAAACATTTTGATTTGGTTTGAACTCCTCAGACCTGTTGAGAGTTCTCCGAGCTTTTTTTTTATTTTAAGAGAATAAACAAAATCATTAGATCGACTCGGAACTGGAGTGATTGCTTCCAGAATCTTCCATTCCTTTTGCAGCATTACCAGCTACTTGGTAATCACTCCCTTTCATCTGTGGCATCGAAAAAGTCGCTCCATGAAAAAGCACATAATGTATAAAATATGTAGGGGGAACTGAAAAATAGATTCCAGACATCCTTTTTGACATTCTTTGCAGCTTTGGCCAATTTATGCATCGCCTGGATAAGTTCGAAATAGGGCAATTGGCCCCTAAATCCATTTTGAAGCATCTTTAGCCGATCTTCTAATCTCACCTTCACTAGTGAAGCAACATTGGCACTCGAGTGGAATTTAGGAGCGACTTTTAGTTGAAGGACTGAGACATTCAGTGAGATAACTCCTCAGGATCTTCGCTTCAAGTAGTAATGTTCAGGGAAAGATGAATGATTACTTTTCATTCTCCCCACCAAGAGATGTGATGGAAGATAAAACTATACAGCAAGCAGGCATAGGCACTACTGCACCATAGTATGCTGTGTGTATATGGAATGTTTTAGGGCTGTTTTTAACCCAAGCCCAAATACTTTGTGTGGCACTGTTCTATTTTCCCCTAGGCTAAGTATATTATATGTATTTTTGATGGAATAAATGTTGAATGCTTTTAATGATGAGTGGTGTGGCAATATATTCTGAAAATGCACCTAAGTACTTGAACCTTATAATGAAAAAATGTGGCAGAGATCACATGCTCTTGTTTGTTTGTAAACATCTCCCAGCGGTCCCTAACCAGTCAATAAAACAAACAAACAAACAAATTCGTGAAGGCTCATCTCTCCTTCCTTCCCCTTTCTTGCCCAACTTTTCCTGGGTTAAACTTACAAGTTCTGCTCAGCTGAGGGTGATATGGGTTATGATTTCACCTTATTTCCATATGCCTTTGCACAATTTATTTTCTTTGTTCTCAGCAGTGTCATTTCAGGACAAGTGCTGCCTCACAGGATCCTTGATAAACCATTAGCATCCCAAGGAGAATGCCGCTAAATTGTAATTACCGCAGTGGCTTTTTTTTTAGTGTGTATATATGTGTGTGTGAAAGAATGAAAATAGCAAGCTGTTAGATACGAGACTTCTGAAAGCAGATCCCTGATTTGTAAAGATCCCTGATTTGTTACATTTTCCATTGGAAAAGTGCTGTTATTTCGCCATTATGGCTTGCCTGTGCAATACGAGGGCACATTCACAAGCCCCCGCTTCAGCAAAGGCTAGCACTTCTCCTTCCTTCAGACAGGAATGTTTCCATAGTTCCAAGCTGTGGCATAAGCACATTATAAAATATTCCGGGAGCACTCCATGAAAAATGATGGACAGCGAATACTGAAGCTTACACCTGTCTTCAAAGTATACCACTTAGAACGCTAGCCGCTTTGACCAGAACTTGTGGGACTGAGCTCTACAGCAATTGTACATGGAGCAGGTCTAAAATAACTTTAATTGCTGCATGGGGTTAGGAATTCGCATGAATGGAAGAGCTGGCAGATTTCAAGTTTACATGTCATTTCATTCAGTGCATCGACAAAAATAACTTCAGACGTGTGCTTGCACATAAATAATGGTGCCCCTCCCCTGTCTGCATATTCGTGTTTAGTGAAAATTCCAGTAGCACATTAGTCGAAAACTAGGCTCACGATGGAATTACCAGTTGGTCGACAACATTTTCAGTCTAGTTTTCCCTTAGCCTGATTGGCTACCTGGCCTCAGAAAGCTTGACGCTGGATTGGCTGCCTGTGCAGCTGTTGCTATGACTCTGTTGTTGCTAGGATCTGTGCTGTCTCCAAGCCCTGCAGGAAACATGTAATGAATTATGGATGGTTGATTTTCTCAGAGAGGCCTGATCTGTAATGCAGATGAGCTTCAAAGACCCCCTTTTCTTCTAGGTTCTTACAAAAAAAAAAATCAGAGTTTTAAATCAGAAACTGGCATTTGCGTAGTCCCGTCACAGTAGTAACCCCTGAATACTGATGTTAATTCTTATGCAAAGCGAAGGCCAAAAGGTCAGTGCCTGTTATTTGTTCAGGAAAATCTTGTAGGATTTACACTGAACTCTGAGATCATTTGGGTATTTTATTTTTTAATTTAATTTTTTATTATTATTATTGCCGCCGCTGCAGAATGCAACCTACGGTGCAGGCGTCAGAAGTGGAATCGTGTAGCAGTCAAAAGAGAAAACGGCATCCTTTGTGCTGCAATGTTATTTTCAGCAGGGGTTCCAAGGCTAGATTTGGTTGCAGCCCCGCTAACAGAATCCCTACTTCTTCTGCTTCCTTAGTCAACAAAATGGTTGCCCAAATGTGATCCAGGATGTTCCCAGCGTGTGCTTTGATCAATAACATCCGTAGCTTTGCCGTAGGGTAGACGTGCTCATTGAGCTGGTGCATGAAACTATATGTTGTGCCTATTGTTGAGGAGTTGGATCTTCTATCTGGCATACGCAATGTAAACATTATACATGACACTTCAGATTTGGGAATCGGGGAGCTTTCTCTGATTGAGTCATAATGTTTTTCTAACAATTGCCTCTTAGATAGTGGGGCAACTAATGTTTCCATTAAAATAATTATGATAAGCTTTTGCCCTCATCCAGTAATGTACTACATTTACTTTATCCTTCTAACAGCCCTGGAATGTAGAGCAGGATTATTGCCATTGTGCAGATAAAAGACTGAGGCTGAGAGACACTAGCCAAAGACCCAAGTTGTAGTTTGTTGTAGTGATGAGGTTTGAACCAAAGGCTTCTTAGTTCATATCATGTAGGTTGTTATGTACTGAGCCAGGACAGCACCTGGATACGGGCTAAGCTTGAGTCACCAGAACAATGGGTAGCCAGGATCCTGGAATGGACCAATTGTTTTGAAGTTGGAATGTAAACAGCCTATCATGGGAATGGGTATGTGTGGGGTGGGGTGTTTTGCACGCATATAAGCAGGGCTCCTGCCCTGCTTGTGTTGTCCTAGAGGTAGCTGAATCACTAATAAACCATGAGCTGACCACTATACGTGTCTTGAACCCAGTACATTTCACTGGCGACGAAGATGGGTTCAAGAAATTCCATGACTACCTCTACAGGCAGCCCTTCACCATTGTGACCGACCACAAAGCCCTGTTAGGCATGCTAGCCCCAGATCATCAGACGCCCCAGATGCTGTACTCCAGGGTACTGCGATGGTCTATATTCCTGGCGTGCTACCAGTACTCACTGTTCCACCACCCAGGAAAAGCGATGGGCCACGCCGATGCCCTCAGCCGGAACACGTTAGCATACTAGGCCACACCCAATAGCAGAAACTCATTAGCATATTAGGCCACACCCCTGACAGTACAACACATTAGCATATTAGGCCAAACCCGCGTGTCTTCCCTTGGCTTGCCTGGGCAAGCCTCCCCTTGAAGGGAAGGGAAAGCAGTTTAAATACCTCCCTGATCCTTCTAGCCCCCCCCAGCCCGCCCACCTCAGAGTCGCCAGGGGGGTCGCTCTCCAGTCCTTCCCTCTGTAGCCACGCATGCAGAGGTTTTGGCTGTAGTGGGCGTGGCCAACTCTGAAGCCAGTCGGAACTCCGTTCCTGTGAGTTCCTACCCAAAAATAGCCCTGGCGATCTGCCACTTCCCTCTTGCTACCTGGCCCTGGCCCCGGCATATCAAATCCTGCTCCTCAAGGACCTTCCCAACTGGCCTCTCCAGGTAACCGGCGTGTCATGCCACACCACCAAGGACTGCGTCCGCTCCCGCTTTCTGGACTGGGTGGGCCCAGAATTTGCGGCATTCTCCTCCCGCCGAGATGAACTTTCAGCATACAGGGGTTGCCTAATATGGGGAAGCCGGGTGGTGGTACCGGCACCGTTGCATCAGCAAGTACTAGTGGCGCTGCACAACACACATCCGGGGATCGTGCGGATGAAGGCGCTGGCCTGCAGCTATGTATGGTGGCCTGGCTTAGACAACAAAATTGAGGACTGTGTAAAGCGCTGCCAGGCCTGCCAAGAAACCCGATCGGCACCTCGAGGAGCCCCAGTACAACAGTGGGAATCAGGACTTCACGGGTCCCTTCCAAGGACAGATCTTCTTCATCTTGGTGGACTCTTACACCAAATGGCTAGAAGTGGTGCCTGTCTCCTCCACCTCTTCCAAGGCAGCAATCCGAGCCCTCCACCAGACCTTCTGTACCCACAGTCTAACCGACACCATCATGACAGACAATGGAATGGCCTTCACATCAGGGGAGTTCCAAGAGTTTATGGGCCGCTACCTAATCCGGCACATCCGATCCGCTCCCTTTCACCCAGCCACCAACGGCCAAGCCGAATGGATGGTGAGGATCATGAAGGAGTCTCTCAGATGGATCATCCACGGGGATTGGGACCACCGGCTCACAGCCTTCCTTTTCGGCCACCGAGTGACCCCGAGCACCTCCACCAGCCACAGCCTCGCGGAACTCCTCATGGGCAGGCACCTGACAACCCGTTTAGACCAGCTGCACCCCGACTGTGCTCCAGAGCACCGTCCAGCTCCAGAGAGCCAAGAGGGTACCCTGTCTATGCCCAGAATTTCTCCAGCGGCCCAGCCTGGATTCTGGCCTGGGTTACCCGAGTCACAGGGCCCCTGTTGTATGAGTTATCTATAGAGGATGGTCAAGTGCTGTGGAGGCACATCGACCAACTCCGCAGTCGTGTATTCCCCGTGGAACCTCAGCTTCATCCGGCAGTTCCAGACAACGGTGATGCACAGCTACCGCGGCCGCAGGAACCAGAGACCGTGAAAGAACCCCCAATTGACAATGCCCCACCAAACCACCAGGAAGGCAAAACACGTGACCAAGCAGCCCCACTGACTCCACAGCCATCCACCAGCGCAACACCAGCACCGGTGAACCCCATTCCAGAGACCCTGGCCCCGCAAACTAAACCGCGCTGTTCAAAAGTCCAGGCTGCCGACTGCAACAGCCACTGATACTAGGGTTGCCAACTGTGACTTGGGAAATTCCTGGAGGGTTTGTGGGTGGAGCCTGGGGAGGGCGGGGTTTGGGGAGGGAAGGTTACTCAGCAGGATATAAGGCCATAGAACAGCGGTTCTCAACCTGTGGGTCATGACCCCTTTGGGGGTCGAACGACCCTTTCACAGGGGTCACCTAAGACCATCGGAAAACACAAATTTTCGATGGTCTTAGGATGGTCTCCTCCTCCTCCTCCGCTGAAGAACCGCGGGCACTTCCCGTGCTGGGCAATGCTGGAGTGGGGAGGCGACCGTTCCAGGGACATGCACTCAGCCGGCGCCTGCCCATCGCTCCCTCTGCTTCTGGGCAGCCGGCTGGAGCGGGGCAGGCAAGCAGACTGGCAGGCCAGCTCCAACCATCCAGAGGCTTCCGGCTTGCCCCGCCCCTGTTCCCGCTCCGCCCGGGCTGGGCCCAGCCAACCAACATCAGCACTTCCCCGGCTGGCGCGGCGGGGGTGCCTCTGCATGCCCCTTTTCCTCCTCCTTCTCCAGCCCTGCCGGGGAGACGCCAAGAGTAACCCGCCTCTCCCCCAATCTGGGGATGCGGCAGCCGCCACCGCCCCTCTCGCGATCTGCCCTTCTTTGCTTGAGATTCGTTGGGCTCATTTCCTTTTGGCAAATTCTTTTTCGTTTGCACAAAAGTGGGGTTTGTGGGTTTTTTTGGTTTTTTTTTTAAATCTATTTTTTGCTTCTGAAGACAACCGGAAAGAAAGGAAGCCGACGGAAGGTCACGCGCAACCCGGATCCCGATGAAGCCTGCTGACTCGGGATTGGAGTGGGGATTCTCGCTCTGCCGGGCAGGTCAAGGGTCCGAGCTGCCCGGCAGGAGTGTGCCTAGAACGGGGACGGGGTGTGTGCTGGGGCGGGACAGGGTCTTCGAAAGCGAATCAGAGTTGTGCATGCATTAGGCCAGTGCCGTCAGCATTGGGTACGGTGGGGGTGCCCCGTGGTCCCCTGGCCCACAATTTGGGCGAAGAGTTTATTGCAGCCAAAGCAAAGGACCCCACGTGGTGGGAATGGGGTGTAAGTCAGGAGGGGCATTCATTCCAGTCCCCAGGGGTCCCCCCCTGCACTGCCAGAACCCAGCTTCTGCCTGGGATGGGTTGCAAGAGACAGACTGTGCACCTTCGGACCTCAGGCAAAAAAAAAAAAGAGCAGCGCCCACCACTTTGGAGGGGGCTCCAATTCTGCAACAAGCTATGAAAGGCCACAAAAGACACCTCCCGCCTTTGATGGCGTTTCAGCTCTGCCATTCAAGTATTTGTTAACATTTCTCCCTGTCTTTGTGCTCAAGAGGTAATTTTATGGTTGGGGGTCACCACAACATGAGGAACTGTATTAAAGGGTTGCGGCATTAGGAACCACTGCCATAGGAGATCACCCTACAAAGCAGCCATTTTCTCCAGGGCAACTTATCTCAGTTATCTGGAGACCCGTTGTAATTCCAGTAGATCCTCAGGCCCTGCCTGGAGGCTCACAACCCTGACCGATACCAGTGCATCGGTTGGAAAATGCATCCGAAATACCCTTTTGCATGTATGAGGCAGGACGGCAACGGTTCCAGTACCTGGCCTTTATGGTACCTTGATCCCAACTATGCTATGTAATACCTACCTTCGTCGGCTTGTTTTCAGACAGTCTATCATGTATAATATTTGCTGCTCCAAGCTGTATAACTTCCTTCCTCCATACTCCCACTCCTAGGACCATTTAGTTCTTACTTTCACAACTGATTCCCCAGCTTATGAATTATTCTGTTTTTCTAATATGCTTCCTTTCTTTTTCGTTTGCTTTCTTACCACTCTGCTTTTTCAGACTCAGGCAGGGCAAAAACAGAAGTGATGAAGGTCCCTCCATCTCTCTTCACAGTTTGCCTCATGTGGGTAAGAGAGAGAGAATTTAACCCTTCAGTCTCCATTCGGTTATTATGGATAATCAGAACAGGGCTCCTGACGTTGTTGTTAATATTTTTGAGGAAGTAACATTTTTCAATGACACATCTTCTTTTCCCTTTAAAAAGTCAACTACGGAGCAAGTTTTGTTAGCTGATGGATGAAGCCTGCTCTTTCTTCCCTGTAGAACCCTGAGGGAAATTGAGGCACCAAGAGTCTTCTGTTTGCATTTTATAGATGGATTGAGATGTGTGTAGTCTAGCCTCGACTGTCCAAAATCTTTTCTGGCACTTGGAGCTGTAGGAGGTTCTGGTAATTGGCTGGGAGGTCTCATTTGTTCTGCCACAAGGCTGATGTTTGTCTCTAATATGAGCTGCAGCGGCATTCTCAGGTGTTCCAGCCATTACTGGCTCAAGGCTTCTAGCGCTCTGCACATTTCATCTGTGCCTCGCACACATGGCTGCGCTGTCTGTCTGAAGCCAATATGATACTGGGATCACGCGCAGCTCCAGTCTGATAAATGGTTTTTATTTCTCAGGGTTTGACATCTGGTACACAACAGTACCAAGTCTTCATGCTGAACTTGTATGCCCGGGCCATCCCGATATACAGTTTAATGAACTCTTCTTTTGCAGAGCACAGCTTTGAGATGACTCTCATATGGTATTTGGTACTTTTGCCCCGAGTCTTCTGGCTCCCTTGTTTACCCTGAATTCTTCTTCCTAGTTACGGTGTGCTTGGATAGCTTGTGGAACATCCTCTCTGTCCATCTATGCAAAATAATAATTTTTTAGAACATGCCCAAGTCTCTCGTTTATAATAGATATTTAGCATCCCTCCAGTAGCAGTTCTCAGCATGGCAAACAACTTTCTGAGGTCAGGCTGCTCATGAAGATTCAAAACCTTCCACTGGTGGAAAATGGAACTGAAAGCCTTCTTACTGGAACACGGGGAGTCGAATAAATAAACCAATTCTGAAACGCTAGCATGGTGTCCAGTTCAAGGTTTTGTTTATTTCCTTAAAAGCCTTTGTGATTTGGGACCCCCACAGTAATATATGGCTGTGAGAGTTGGACCATAAGGAAGGTTGAGCACCGAAGAATAGATGCTTTTGAATTACGGTGCTGGAGAAGAGTCTTGAGAGTCCCTTGGATTGCAAGGAGATCAAATCAGTCAATCCTAAAAGAAATCAACCCTGACTGTTCCCTGGAAGGCCAGATAATGAAACTGAAGCGCAAATACTTTGGATACCAAGTGAGAAGGGAGCACTCACTGGAGAAGACCCTGATGCTGGGAAAGATTGAAGGTAAAAGAAGACGGGGACAACAAAGAGGATGAGATGGTTAGACAGTGTCATCGATGCAACAAACATGAAATTAAGCAAACTCCGGAGGACGGCGGAGGACAGGAGGTCCTGGCATGATGTGGTCCATGGGGTCGCAAAGAGTTGGACTTGACTGTGTGGCTGAACAACAACAACAGCTCAGGGCCCACCTCTGTTGTTATGGATCACCCCAGCCACACTTTTGACCATTGCTTCCTCTTGGACAATACAGTTGGCCTTGATGAGAAGCTATAATTATTCTGTCTTCAGCAGCATGGTCCTGGTCGAATTGGCCGTACTCTCAATTAGCCTGTGGCTTGAATATCCTGCAGAGGAATAGGGTTGCCAGGCAGGAAACCAGGGGGGATGGAGACATGGGTAGGTAGCCATTGGTGATGGTGTGAAATCACTTTCTGGGGGAAAAACAGAAATGGCATCCCTCTTCTTCAGGAATCACCAGTAATTGGCAATTCCTAGAAAGGACTGAAGTAACTTCTGAGCTCCCTCTAGAAGTGACATCACACCGTCAGCCCATTTAAAAAATTGTTTTCCTGTCACTGCTCAGTGGTATGAAATGGAAGCAAGGGGCAGGGGAAATCTCCCTCCCCTGTAGGGGCCTGGCAACTCTGTAAAGAAGCCCCATCTATTTTTAGGACTTCCGGCCACGGCGGATGCGAATGGCGGCCGGCTCTCGCTACGCTCTCGGAGCCGGATCGCCCACACGCAGCCTGGGGGGGTCCCGCGTCAGCAGAGATCCTAAGGAGCCCTAGGATAAGGGCTCCGAACTAGGGGGCGCTTAAAAGGGAAGCCTCTTGCCGGCCAGAAGGTCGAGAATCGAGGCTTTCCCTCTGCCCCAAACGGCCCCGGCTGCGATGTGCCCCGAATGGGGTCTAGCAACGCCAACGGAATAGCGGAGTGATGAAGCGCTAAAGCAAAGTCAGATGAAATGAAAAAGAGCGACGAACTGTGAGTTGGGGATTGAATTAGAAGCGGATAAGCGAGCTCCGTTCCCCCGGGAGATTGAAAGAGAGGGGGGGGGAGTCCCCCCCACCCGGGACAAGAGACTTTTTAAACGTTGA
>NW_015177029.1:519674-527538 GCF_001447785.1 Gekko japonicus | reverse complement strand
AAAGCGAATTTGACTCTTCGATTCCAAGGGTTGAAGGAGGAGGAAAAGGAGGACCTCAGAGACATTTTGGCGACAGCTTTAGCACCACTGACTGGCAATCAAGCGGAAAAAATAAAAGAAGAGATGGATTTGTCTTATCGAGCCTATTCCAACTTTACAAAGAAAAATAAGTTGCCGGCGGAAGTGGTGGTGACATTTACAAAGCAACGTCTCCGAGATCAGATTTTAAAAGCAGTCTCAGCAACACCCTTGAAAATTGGAGATCAAACGATCAGGATCTTGAAAAATGTTCCATTTGAAATCAGAATGAAAAAAAGGAATATAAAGGACTGACCATTTTCTTACAAAATCACCAAATCAGTTACAGGTGGTTGGTGCCCGAAGGACTGGTCTTTAAATTTAAAGACAGAAGAGAAAAGATAGATTCTATCTTCAAGGCTCAAGACTTTTTGAAGAGGCACGCCAGTACAGAAGAAGAAACAGAACTTGTCAAGTGGATGTCAGGAGCCAGCGGAGATGACAGCAGCTCGGAGGGAGAGGTGGAGGAGGAGGAAGCCAAAGGAGCGACTGGCATAAAGTATAATTTGAGGGACAAAAAAGGGAAAGACCCCAAAGTTTAAAGACTATTTCGGACAATGCTTTAAAAGTAATACTAATCCCAAAAGGACATTACTAACATGTTGACCTGGTTTTGAACAAGAGAGAGGAAAAGAGAATCGTCCAACAACGGAAGAAGCTATTGACTTTAACTTTAACTTTAAAGGATTAACATACTAACATTTAACATCACTCAACACTTTTCTTTATCCCTCTATATACCCTTCCTAACTCTGAATTGTAAAAGCAAAACTTCTCTCCTTTTTAGGAGAGGGAAATAAAATAATAATAATAATAATAAAAAAGAAGCCCCATCTATTTTTGAGTTCCCTCCCTCCAGGGCTTGATTGAGACTCGGTCCTGCAAAGAACTGCATGGTGTAAGTAATGATCTGGTTTGGTAGCAGGAACATGGGCCACCAACCTGGCACTTTGTCACCATTGTGCTGCCTCCGTGTGGGTCGGCTGACTCTGTTTTTCCTGCTAGGTGGTCCAGGATCCGGCCCCACAGCATCTTTTGGAGACTAGAGCTGAGGCTTGAAGGGCAGGACCTTTGACTGAGGCCTTTGGGATCCTGGCACTGGATTTGGGGGGAGGATGGTGGTGCCAGACATTCCCTGAACCCCTGATCTTCCCCCAGGTGGTTCCTGGCTCATGCCAACTGGTAAGACCCTGTGGCAGCCAGGTCCCTTCCTTGTAGGACCAGATCATGGACCACCTAGCAGGAAACACAGAGATAGCTGACCCACAAGGAGGCAAAACAATGGCGAGAGAGCCAGTTTGTGGTTAGGAGCATGGACTTGAATCTGGGAGAACCATGTTTGATCCCCGACTTCTCCACATGCAGCTGCTGGTGTGACCTTGGGTCAGTCATAAGTTCTTTCAGAGCTGTTCTCTCAAGGGCAGTTCTTGAGAGAGCTCTTTCAGGAGCCTACCTGGGTGTCTGTGGTGGGGAGGGGAAGGGAAAGGAGTTTGTAAGCCGCTCTGAGACACCTTCGGGTAATGAAGGGCAGGGTATAAATCCAACCTCTTCTTCCTTCTCCCTTCCTGGTTATCCTTGGACAAGGAATCTGTTCCTGGCTCTGAGTCTGGCTGAGGAGAGGTCTTAACAGTATTTACCATGTGATAAATTCCTTGTGGACGTATGCCCAATCCCAATGTTTTGGCCTTCAGAAAATCCTGGTTGCTTCATACGGGCTTCTGCTGACAGGTCTTTATGAGGTGAATCTGAGATGTTTTTGAGTGGTAACATTTTCAAAGTCTTTATGGAGATGGCGTTTTAAATATGGCTTTATGAGTGAATCTTAGCGCTATTTTTATACTGAAGTGTAATTGGTGTTTTTAATGGATGTTGTTAACTGCTTGGAGCTTTATGAAAGAGTGGGATGTAAATACTTCAAATAAATAAGCAAGTGAACATTAGCTTCCTCTGAAATTTCTCCTCCAGTGAAGTCCTGGCTAGGCTAGGGTATCAGCAGTTGTTGACAGATGAGTATGGCACTTCATAGAACTGAAGCCGTGTTTTGGATTCTAGATTATATTGAACCATCGAAAGCCAGTTTGGTTTAGTGGTTAAGTGCGCGGACTCTAATCTGGGAGCACCGGGTTTGATTCCCCACTCCTCCACTTGCACCTGGCTGGATGACCTTGGGAGAGCCATAGTTCTGGCACAGCTGTTCTTGAAAAAGAGCAATTTCTGTCAGAGCTCTCTCAGCCCCACCTACCTCACAGGGTGACTGTTGTGGGGAGGGGAAGGGAAAGGAGTTTGTAAGCCGCTCTGAGACTCCTTCGGGTAGTGAAGGGTGGGGTATAAATCCAATCTCTTCTTCTTCTTCTTGAAAAAGAGCAGTTTCTGTCAGAGCTCTCTCAGCCCCACCTACCTCACAGGGTGTCTGTGGTGGGGAAGGGAAGGGAAAGGAGTTAGTAAGCCGCTCTGAGACACCTTTGGGTAGTGAATGGCAGGGTATAAATCCAATCTCTTCTCTTCTTCTTCTTCTTCTTCTTCTTTTTCTGAAACTTGCTTCTGGTTCCTTTGCGGTCTGTTTCCATCGTTGCTGCTTTCCCATGGAACCTTGGGTACCCAAGCTCTGTGGCCAGCATTTCGTTTCCTAGTTGAGCGCAGTTCTTGTGAGCAGCAGCCACTGTGTGGAATCATAAACAGCAGCAGTGTCTCTCTGCACCTTGTCCCATACAGGCGACATCTACTTACACAATTATCAGTTGTTTCACCTTGTAATACTTCAGCACAGATGCTTTTATTAGAACCTTCTTCAGCAACTCGATTGATGTTTCATTGATTGGCACTAGAAGATAGGAAGAGTCCTGCTGGATCAGACCAGTGATCCACCTAGTCCAGCATCCTGTTTCACACAGGAGCCAAACAGTTGCTTTGGTGAGCCAACGAACAGGGTCACAGAGGCCAAGTCTTTCCCCTGATGTTGCCATCTAGCACTGGGTTCCTGATCAGGTTGCCAGCTCGGGGTTGAGACATACTGGGAGATTTTTGATGGTGGAGCCTGAGAAGGGTGGGGTTTGGGAAGGTGAGGGACTTATATGAGGTTTAATGCCATAGAGTTCACCTTTTGACGCGGCCCTTTTCTCCAGATGAACTGGTCTCTCTTGCCTGGAGATCATTTGTAATCCCAGGAAATCCCAGGAAATCTCCAGCCACCACCTGGAGGTTGGCAAACCCAGTTCCAAAGAGCAAACTACACATGACGGTGGCCTTGGGGACAACCCTGTGGTCACTGAAGCCATTTTTAAAGATAAAGATAGGGTTGCGGTGCTCATCTCCATTTCAAAGCCGAAGAGCCAGCACTGTCCAAAGACATTTTCGTGATCATGTGGCCGGCATGACTTAAAACATTGTCTTGTTCCATCATGACCTTGACCTTGATAGTTTAAATATATATATATAAAAAGAGGAATAATCCCCCCCCTGCAAATTTATC
The DNA here is from genome assembly GCF_001447785.1 of Gekko japonicus. Classification (NCBI taxonomy): domain Eukaryota; kingdom Metazoa; phylum Chordata; class Lepidosauria; order Squamata; family Gekkonidae; genus Gekko; species Gekko japonicus. The sequence goes on along the minus strand of NW_015177029.1, from coordinate 523,991 downwards.
AAAGTAATTCCCTAGATTTATATATTCCTACATGAATGAACGAACCATTCTAAAAGAGAAGGAACACTTTGTGATTTCCAGTTATCTAGCAGTTACACTGACCACCAATTCTAACAAAATCATTTCTGAATATTATTATATTATTTATTATTATTACATTCAACTTATATAGCGCTCCTTCCCGAGGGCTTGAAGCGGTTTTCAGAGGGACATTCAACATCCTAACTAGGGCCACATAGTACAAGGGAGAAGTGAATGCCTACCAGGCACCCGAGCAGGGTGTGTTCACGTGATGTTACTTCTTTTTCCGACTCTTTTTCATGGTGGGTTCTTTCCTGCTTCACGGCGATGGTGTCTCGGCAGGATAACTCAGTGCCTAACTGGATGAGACAGCACACTTCCATTCTGTAGAGTGAGTTTCCGGGGAGGGCGGGGGCAGATTTCCTTTTAACAAGGCTGCAGGGACCCAATTCTGGCCAGGACCACTGTGGCAAGTGGGGAAGGCCTCCTCCATTCCCTCTTGGTGCTGCTTTGGTCCAAATCAGAATCGGGGCCCTGTGGGTGTGGTTAAAAGAAATGCCCCAGTCAGAGTTCACTCTACAAAATGGAGCCAACATTCTTGGGGCAAACTTGGGGATGGTGTCTCATCTAGTCTGGCCCTCAGCCGATATAAGGATTTGGATTTGAACTAAGATTCCTGTCAGTCTAACGTCTTCAGCTCCGAAAGGGAACTGTTAAAGTCATACAGTATTGTTATTTAACAGCAGACATGTTAGCTCACGTTTATGTTATGCATTCTGATATTGATTGGAGATACGGGATATCAAGAGCAGAGTTGCTGCATGTTCTTTGGTCCTATCCTTTGATTCAGCAAAATTCTGCTTAATTATATTGCCAGTGTGGTCTCTCGTGGAATAACTTCGTAAGTGACCATTCCTGGAAATCTAGGATTGAATTATGTGCCGTGCAGGAGGCAGATTTTTTGGAAGTGGATGTGTCCCAGCTCCCTACAGGTGAGTTTAGGGTTGCCAACTCTAGCAGAAAAGCTGGAGGGATGCCACCTATGGTTTCCAGCCTCCAGGGGGCACCTAGAGATCTCCCGCTATTACAATTGATCTCCAGCTGACCAAGATTAGTTCCCCTTGGAGACCCTATGGCATTATACCCGCTGCTAAGATCCCTCTCCTCCCCAAACCCGGCACTCCCCAGGCTCCACCCCCAAAATCTCCAGGTATTTCCCAACGAGGAGGAGGAGGAGGAGGAGGAGGAGGTGGTGGTGGTGGTGGTGGTAGAGATTGGATTTATACCCCGCCCTTCACTTGGAGTCTCAGAGCGGCTTACAAACTCCTTTCCCTTCCCCTCCCCACAACAGGCACCCTGTGGGGTGGGTGGGGCTGAGAGAACTCTGACACAAACTGCTCTTTTTCAAGGACAGCTGTGCCAGAGCTTGTGACTGACCCAAGGTCACATCAGCAGGTGCAAGTGGAGGAGTGGGGAATCAAACCCGGTTCTCCCAGATTAGAGTCCGCGCACTTAACCACTACACCAAACAGCTGCCAACCCTACTATGGAGTGTTGTGTTGGTAATCAAACCAGGTCATAAAACACATCTTTGTAATCTGTATCAGCAATCCCATTTTTTCTGGGCCTTGTTTCCCTTTTAAAAAATTAAATTAGTACTTTGCATGAAACTGTAAACTAGTTATAGCCATTACTACAGCTTTTGTATCAAAATTTACTACCTGGTATTCCAGCTGTCTTGTCTCTCTAGCTGCAACACAGATTTCATTTACAGAACATTTGCAGTCTTTTGTGGAGTGTGTTATTCACCTAGTGCTTAAGTGTTGAAGTGGCTCTGCTCACAATGCACCGCAGTGGTTTTTTTAAAAGGCATCATGTTAGCTAGTGCCCTGTGTCAGTAATGAAAGCCACCATTTTGTGATCATTTATTAGACAACCCCCACATGACTCATTTTCCAGAACTGAAGACTTCGGTATAGCAATGAGTAAATCGTGTAGGTTTGATTTGCTCCTCCTAATCTCTGCCTTGAGATTTTCTTTTTCTAATTGTATACGTTTTAGCAAAATTTGCCATATGTCCTGCATTTGTTCCCATTTGTGCTGTTGCTGATGCCACACATAATAGGACTTTGCCATTTGGTTGAACCCAAAGCCAGAGGCCTGTTTAGGGAGGGGTTTATCAGGATACTTATCTGGGCAGTTGCAGAACAGCATCGGGTGCCCCCTGTGGGGAAACAGGTCTCATTCTCTTGATACTGCCACCACCATCAAGCCATTTATCAGGGTACATTCCACTTGAAAGCTTGACCCCAGGCATCCTTTGCTGTGTTCCTGCTTAAAAGACCCGCTAAGTGGCTCAGTTCTTTACTCATTGCTGAGAGGACCAACATGCTTGGCTGAACACTGTAGGGGAGTAGGGGTAACTGCAGCCCCATTCCCTCTCTTCTCCCAGTACCTGTGAATTGAACAGGGGCTTGACGTGGGTCACAGAGATCTGACTGACCACACGGAAAATATAAAAAAGTGCAATAAGAGAATAAAGAGCACACACAGGATAATGCTCTGAGCAAGGATAAAAAGAAATGAGAATAAAACACATCCCTCAAACCCAAAATCTGTACATAAGCCTACATATGGTGATTAGAGATATATAATTCCTGAAGTTACAAGCAATTAGAAATCATCCATGGTTACCTTGGTTTCAGTATCTAGGTGTCATCCTCTGGTAGGCTCAGTATCATATGTTCATGGCTACTTCTTGGAGTTAAGGTGGAATCCTCCTCCTTGGTGAATCAAAATGGCCAAAAGAGCTTAAGACAGCATCCTCAGCGTGTTTGGGTTTTATTATCCCCCCTTGGTTCCCCTGTCTTTTGCAGACCCTGTCTACAGGAAAGTCTTCTCTGTACTTTCCTACTGAAGCTCAATAGCCTGGGTAAGTATCTGATTTGGCTGCCTATTGTTCTCTTCCTAGCTAGGGTCATCTACATTTCTATGGCACTGAAAGGTCATCCCCATTCCTCCTTTCCCCTCTGCCAGCCAGCAAAAGGTATTCTATAAACCCTAAGCCTGTATAGAGTACAAACCCCATGGTGATGATTTTATGCCCATTATTTGGGGATGCAAACTTGGGCACTAACCCTGGAATGTAAGGCATTTCACCACACTACCTATAAGAGCCTTCGTGGCATTGGAGGCCCTGTTCTGTTTGTCCTCACATTCTGAGAAAAGGGGGGTGGTGAACAGCAGCAGGGCTTTTTCTGTGGTGGTGCCCCAGTTGTGAAATACCCTTTCCAGATTCTTTTTTTTTAATTTTTATTTTTATGTAACATTTTGTGTGTATTACATATTAACTTTTGTCCCGTACATTACATGTCCCGTACATTACATATCTGTTCTTGTACTACCCCTTAAACGTTTCCTTGCCTGGTTTACTTATGTTATGCCAATAAAGGTTTCTGTTCTGTTCTTTATAAACCCTCTCCCTCCCCCCGCCCTTCCCTTGCTATTCCAGTTCACTAGTCCTTTCATCCCAGCCACGGGCACAAAGTCCGAATCTTGCACTGAATGTCTTTTCTTCCTTCTGTTAGTATCCATTCTAGGTAGGTCTTCCATTTCGTTCTGATTTCTGTGGTCTTTTCTGCCCATATGGTCTTCCGGCTCAGCTTCGCGATTATGTCCGACTGTATAAAATCAAACAAATAATTATGCCAGATTTCTACTGTCCATTTACTCTTGTCCTTCCAGCCCAGAGCAATCACTGCTTTACTTGCTAATATCATGGCTTTAAATGTAGCTTTATTCTCCTTACTTACTGCTGGGTTCCCAATTGTACCCATTAGCATTAGATTAAAGTTTATGGTCAATGAAACTTTACATATTTTCCCTATAATTTGTAAAAATTTTGTCCAAAAAGCTCTAGTCTCTGGGCATTCCCACCACATGTGGGAAAACCAGCCCTTCCCCTGATTACAGTGCCAACACATGGGGCTCGCTCCTGGGAACATATTTGCCAACTGCGCTAGTGTTCTGTACCATTTTGTGAAGAATTTATGCTCTTTTTCATTAAATTTAACCACTTTAATTTCCTCTATTCCCTTCATAATTTTGTTTGCCATATTTTCTGTTATCTGACCTTCTTTCATTCATTCAAGTTTTTTGTAAATAGGTTATTGTCTTATCTTTATCTGATTTAATTTTCCTGTAAATTTTCCCTGCTAGTCCTTGTTTTGACTTTTGCATCCCTTTGTATATTTCTTCTATTGGTTCCTCTGACCAGATTTCTTCTTTATCGTTAAT
>NW_015177029.1:512259-519609 GCF_001447785.1 Gekko japonicus | reverse complement strand
CTTTAATTGATTTAAGGTCTTTTCCAGTAACTCTAGAGAAGATCCCAAATCGCCCTATGTTGTTATTAACCTCATTCTCAAATCTGACCCATTTCTACTCCTTACCTTCACCTATCTCTAATAACTGCTTGACTTGAAAAGCTTCATAATAGCTCCTCAACTCGGGGACTCCCCAACCCAACTCCGCCTTTTTTTGGTTCTACATTTTTTGCTGCCAGATATCCACTCTCTAATCTTCCTATTCCATTGTTCTAGTCTGTTAATATTGGTCCCTAGTGGTATCGACTGAAATAGGTATATTAATTTTGGTATCCAAAACATTTTGACGCTCCTAATTCTAGTGGATATACCTAAGGTTTTATTTATCCACTTCCCCATTTCCTTCTCAATTTTCTTCCATATCATGTTGTAGTTAAGTTCCGAAATTCTATCAATATTCTTTTGTAATACTATACCTAAATATTTGAGCTTTTTAGTGCCCATACCCTTTTCAGATTCTTTTGCCTGGCACCTAGCATGTTACATTTTAGATGAAAACTTTTTTTTAGTTCAGCCAGCATTTGGCTCCATTGTGTATTGCCTTTGTAATCCTGTGCTCTTTTATTGCTGTTTTATTCCTGCTTGTAAGGTACATTTAAATACTGTTTTTATATTTGTTGGCTGTGATTTTAGCTCTGCATTTACTTTCTAATGGTTTAAATAAGGGAGGGGGGGTGCTTCTTGTTTTTGGCGCTCGTGTGTCATAGTCAGAGTAGGGCTCATGTGTTTTCTTCATGAGGATCAACATGTGCTCCAGTTGTGGAGAGACCATGCACTTTATCTCCAAAGAGGTACATAAGCTCCAGCTGTGGACATTATACAGAAGTGTGAAAATGGGTAGCATAAGCATGTTTTGCCTTGCGGCATCCTTCTTTAACTGAATCTGACAATGGCGGGCAGTGCTAAATAAATAAGGATTCTCCCGGCATTTCAATCCAACTGGGGATGAGGCTGAATTTCACAGCACTCTCATTGGATTCCTTTGTCCTCATTTCCTTCCTGTTTCTCTCTTGCAAGAGTGAACTCACCAGGTCTTTTATTTATTACCATATTTTTATTCCGCCTTTCTCTTTGTGACTCGGGGTGGTTTACAATCTGTATCAAAACAGAAGCATGATCGTTAAAAAAACATCCTCATCCTCCCCCCCCCTAAAAACTAACATGTATTCTGATGTTTCGGTGACATTTCTATATACGAAGTGGATAAAAAGTGCCAAAAACAGTCGCAGCTGTGAAAATGAGACGAACTGAAATCGGTGCCAGCGTACAGATCAGAAAGGGAATGGTTGCACCAACTCAAAACCTAAACTTCACTTTATTTCTATCTTGGCATACCTTAATTGCATTAGCTTCCCTTCCAACAACTGTTTTAGACATCGGTGCCCAATCTGCTTGTGGCACATATAAATTTTCCTTGGCCATAAACTGTACAAACATCATTTAATCCATTAGGGAACATTCGGCATGGTACACGTCTAGATCTCAGCATGACGTTAGGCTAGATTCCCTTTGAGGAATCCTTCCAGCTGTCAAATTCAAAAGGACTGTAACGTGTTTTTTAAAAAGACATCCCAGCAGTCTGTTAGCTCCTACCAATTTAAAGCTGTTGAGTATACAGATGTAAGCTTTTAGCTCTGTTTCTGTATTCTTAGTCAACAATGAGTGAAATGCATTTCCATTTTTAATCCAAAATGTCAGCTGGATGACATATCCCCCAACATGGCAGATTGTTTTGTGACTGCAGCAAGTTTTTGTCTCCCAACTCTCAAGATGGCTTCTTATTTATTTTTCTTTTTAAGGCAGGGGGAGCGATCACTGTTGGGATATTTGGTTAATATAGCAGAGTTTGCCCAGTCATAGAAGTGTGATACTGAGTGCAGTAAATAAATCTCCCAAGAAGCATATTGCAGAAAAGGTAAACATACATTTATTCAGGTAGATCCAGTTCACATTCAGGTTGCAGTCGAAAGGAGAGAGAGAGAGAAGCCTCATCTAAAGAGCAGGGTTGCCAGGTCTGGGTTGGAAAATACCTGGAGACTTTGTGGGTGGATCCGGGAGAAGGCGGGGTTTGGGGAGGGGAGGGGCCTCAGCATGGTACAGGGCCACACAGCCCACCCTTCAAAGCAGCCATTTTCTCCCGGGGAGCTGATCTCTGCCAGCTGGTGATCAGTTATGAAAGCAGGAGATCCCCAGGCCCCACCTGGAGACTGGCAACCGTACTAAAGAGTACTTTCCCTATGCCAGCCTATCTGGCATCATAGAGTATGAGGGCATTGTATTTACAGGAGAGACAAGAAGAAGGAGAAGGAGAAGGAGAAGGAGAAGTGATTTTAAACCCTGCTCATCACTACCCACAGGCTTTTTTGGACCTCCCCCCCCCACCGGATGGAATTCTCTGCTGGAGAACATCCATGCCCTGCAGGGTTTGTTACCTTTCCACAGGGCATGTAAGGCAGAGATGTTTTGCCAGGCATGTGGTTGAGGACAGCGATGGTACAGCATGTAGTCTGGCACTCTCATACCTTCCATTCTTTGTAGCCCCCCCCCCCCCTTTTTTTTTGACCCCCCCCCCCCCGCCTGTGAAATTTGAATTTTCCCCCACCATTTTGGATCGACTAAATTATGCAGATGAATAATTGCTGCTGTATGTTTTTATGTATTTATTTTTGGCTTCTAACTTTTAATAACTTATTGTATGTCCTTCTCTGTTGTAAACTGCCCTGAGCCTTGCTCTAATCTCTAATCTGGAGAACCGGGTTTGATTCCCCACTCCTCCACTTGCGGCTGCTGGATGACCTTGGGCAAGCCATAGTTCTGTCAGAGCTGTCCTTGAAAAAGAGCAGTTTCTGTCAGAGCTCTCTCAGCCCCACCTACCTCACAGGGTGTCTGTGGTGGGGAGGGGAAAGGGGAAGGAGTTTGTAAACTGCTGTGAGACTCTGAGTGGAGGGCGGGGTAAAAATTCAGCCTCTTTCTCTTCTCTGAGTGAAGGGCGGGGTATAAATCCAGTTTCTTCTCTTCTTCTTCTAAAAATCTAAATAAACAAACAAATAAAAGAAGCTTCAGAGCGGTTTAAAATTGCCTTCCCTTCCTCTCCCCACAACAAACATCCTGTGTGGTAGGTGGGGCTGAGAGAGTTCTGGGAGAACTGTGCCTGTCCCAAGGTCACCCAGCTGGCTATATGTGGAGGAATGGGGAACCAAACCTTGTTCTCCAGAGATGTCTGTCTCCATGACAGGTCATGTGGTTAGAGTAAGAGGACAAAGTGAGAGAGGAGGGGTCCGAGAGCAGTTCCCAGGTTAAGACAAAAAGAGGCATCCAAGGAGATAGCACCTGTACAAACTTAGAGTGATGTAGTGCCCCCCCCCAATGTCCAGGCATGCTGAGCTGCTCACTCCAACAATCGCAAGGTGAATTTCCTCCCTCCCTCATATCCGTGGCTCTTGAAGATCAGTCAGGCGGTACTGTTGTGCTTCAGAAAATATGTCATATTCCTCTCCAGTATGGGGCTGGTCCTCATGAGATAAAGAGACTTGGCCAGAGGTCATTTCGGGGGGGGGGTCACGGGGGATCGCAATTCTCCTGGGTGAGGTATGGGGGCGGGGCACATGACGAAGCCCCACCCCCTGCTTCTGGCCGCCCCGCTTCCGGCCCTCATTCAGCCAGGAGGAGGCAGGAGAAGAGGGAGGGTAAGTTGCTTCCTCCCTGCCTCTCCCCACCCCTGCCTGCCTGGGGCCAGGGAGGGCCTTCACGGGGCTTCCTTGCACTCCCGCCGGCCTTGCAGGTCCACCGCCGGGCCCCTCATGGGGCTCGGCAGTGGAGCTGTAAGGCCGCCGGCGGCGGCGGCCAGGACCGTTGGGGGCGGGGTGTGTGGCCTTATGACACACTTCCGGTGATGTCAGGGGGTGTGGTCTTATGACACACTTCCGGTGATATCAGGGGGTATGGCATATGCTAATGAGTTATGCTAATGAGTTCCCCTAGCTCTTTTTCTACGAAACGACCCCTGGACTTGGCCCATTAGATATTTGTTGCTTGAAAAATAAGGGTGGGGGAGAAGATAGCCGTTCAGGTGTGGTGACACTCACCCCAGCCTGGTTCTATCCAGTAGATGAACATATCTTGAACTATCTCAACACCCTAAATATGAATACCCCCAGACACTCAAAATGTAGTACACTCACTGAGATGAACTGTGGGATTAAGTACTCAAGTGAAATGGCCCTCTGGAGGGTACAGTGCCTCAGTACAGTGCCTCAGAGAGCCAGTTTGGTATAGTGGTTAAGTGGTATAGTGGTTAACTCTAATCTGGAAGAACCGGGTTTGAATCCCCACTCCTCCACTTACAGCTGCTGGATGACCTTGGGCAAGCCACAGTCCTGTCAGCTGTTCTTGAAAATAAGCCGTTTCTGTCAGAGCTGTCTCAGCCCCACCTACCTCACCGGGTGTCTGTTGTGGGGAGGGGGAGGGAAAGGAGTTTGTAAGCCGCTCTGAGACTCTGAGTGAAGGGTGGGGTATACATCCAATCTCTTCTTCTCCTTCTTCTCTTCTTCTTCCTCTAAAAGAGTCAGTGTGGTTGAACCATTAAACCAGTTCTGCTGATGATGTGAGACTAGGATGAAGGTGACCAGGTTCAAAGCCCCAGTCGGTCAAGGAAGCTTCTTGGGTAGGATTGCCAGCTCTGGGTTGGAAAATACCTGGAGATTTGGGTGGAGCCTGAGGAGGGCGGGGCTTGGGGAGGGGAGGGACGTCCATGCCATAGAGCCCACCTTCCAAAGGAGCAACTTTCTTTAGGCCAAATGAGATAAGATGTCATCCCTGGAGCTCTCTAGCCACAGCCTGGAGGTTGGCAACCCTGCTGTTGGGTGATCTTGGGCTGGTCATCGTCTCACTGTCACTGTTGTGAGGAGAAGATGGATGAAGGGAGAATGATGTTGTAAATCACTTTGGGTCCCCACAGGAATGAAAAGCAGGGAATAAATATCTAAATGATACAAATCAGTCATAATTGGTGTTAATACGCTCTTTCTGCCTCATACATTCCCCCAGGAGAATGTATGCGGGTTACTCAGTTCGGATTGGCTGAGCTCCCCTATTGGTGATTCATCACTTTTTGATGTTTTCCTTGACTTTATAGATAATATTTACAAGGCTTTTTTTCTATTTTTCTTTAAGCCTTCCAATTGGTGGGACTTAAAGCTCCATATGTTCATGATTCTTCCGCAGGAGGAAGGGGATGACTAGTCAGCGCTCTGAAATGGAGATAAAACACATGATTCATACACAGATGACTCATATGTCACACTTATCTTATTTCCAGATATATTAAACAAAATGCTCTGTTTAGAGCTAAACTGATAAGCACCAAATACACGAAAACATGCAATACCGTTTTCCTAAATGCACAGAAGACACTATCTCCAAATTGTTAGATGCAGAGATGCTTACGGAAGAGATGCAATTTCATTCAGCCTGCGGATTTTTAGTTTTTCGAGAATATTTTGAGTTGCAGAAGGCCAGGAAAACTGGGGGGGAGATGGGAAATACTAGCATACACTACCATTGCTTGTTTTTCTGCAGACTGGGCCCAAATTAATTAATTAATTAATTAATTATGTGTAGAATAGCCAGGAAATTCTAAAATTGTCTGGCAGCTAGAAGTTCTAGCTCTTTAGCATTATGCACCACTAGGTGGCAAGCTAGACTTGTTTTTTTTAAGGCAAGAGACATTTCAGAGGTGGTTTGCTGTTGTCCGCCTCTGCCTCACGACCCTGGTATTCCTTGGAGGTCGCTCTTCCAAATACTAGCCAAGGCGGACCCTGCTTAGCTTCTGAGATCTGATGGGATTGGGCTATCCTGGGCTATCCAGGTCAGGGCAGATTGGGCCCAATCTGAAGGTGATGCAAGAAGAGACTGGTTGTAATGGTTACAGTTGGAGCCCATGGATCTATTCCCGCTAGCAGAGGACTTGTCCTCCAGTGGAAGATGCTTTTCCATGATAACAAGATGCAAGGAAGTGCCAGGGGAGGGCTTCTTTTGTGGGAGGAAGGCACTTCAACTAGCATAATGGATCTGGAGGATCCAACCCATCCACATGATTCAAAAAATTTCAGGACCCCCCTGACCTGGATAGACCAGGCAAGCCCAATCTCATCAGATATTGGAAGCCAAGACCCTGGCAAGTATTTAGATGGGAGACTACCAGAGAATACCAGGGCCGGGAGGCGGAGGCAGGCTATCAAGCCACTTCTCTGACTGTCCTCCGGGCCCCAGTAGGAGTCGCCAGAGGGCACCATGACTTCCAGGCACGGGGACACACACACACAAATGCAAAGATATTTTTAAAACAAGCCATTTTCAGAGCCAAGAAGCAACAAATGGTATGCTTTATTTAAGTAGATTCACTGGATAAATGCCCCCAGCTTGTTATTTAGATCATCTTGTGTGTTGGAGGTTTCCTTATTGGCTACACTGGTGCGTGATGGAATGTTAGGTCAACCACATGACCAAAATATTACTGGAACAATGGGGATACATCATTGGCAAGTTAAGTACAGCTGGGCATGAATTCTTTGAAATCCATTGCTGTGTCGGTATTCTAGGATGAGCAACAGCGTAACAAGTTTTATTTTTTTTAAAACAACAGTAAAATATGACAATGCCATTCTCGAATTCATGGTTGTGATCCTTGGTTCTGATTTCCGTCATTGTTTCCCCCCCCCACACCATTCCCAGTCTGAGTGGGTAGATGAAGCTTTTGAGCAATCTGTAATTACAGTGTCACAGTTGATGAGATTACAAAGAAGTAAACATGTTGTTGGTATTAGAAGGGATATTTTTAACAATAGCGGTTTTAAAGGCACACATTGGCATCCTATGTGGGAAAGTTGCCTTGGACGACAGATAAAGCAGGAAGAAGCTATGGAAAGCACCAGAAACCTCTGACCATGGGTAGAAGATTCTGGGGCATGTGCTGTAGTACATTGTTTTGGATCTAGTGATCTATCAGCAGAAGGCACTGGCAGTCCCTGATTCTTCCCACATTCCCCTCCTCCCAACAGTCCATTTTGACCTTGAGAAATTTAATTTCTGGGGTCTAGAGACCTGTGGGGACAAATAGCCATGAGAGTTGCAGTAGGCACTGAGAAGGCAGAGGGGGCCAAATTGTCCTCCTTCTTGCATCAGCAGAATTGGTACCTACGGAAGAGAGAGGAAGTGAACATTTCACCTTCTTCTTCTTCTTCTTCTTCTTCTTCTTCTTCTTCTTCTTCTTCTTCTTCTTCTTCTTCTTCTTCTTCTTCTTCTTCTTCTTCT
>NW_015177029.1:498628-512103 GCF_001447785.1 Gekko japonicus | reverse complement strand
TTTCTCCAGGTGGCTATTGGTCCAGGTGGGCCCTGAGACTCCGGGGATCAACTTTCCTGGGACAGAATGGAATTGCTCGGTGGAAAGGAACATGGGAAGGACTTTGTACCTATGGCTTGTGGTTGCATCCCTGGCTCCAACCCTTAGTCCATTCATGCAAAGCATTGTCAATTTCTGTTGGGTCTCACTGTTACCATCTGTGTAAGATGAGAGTACAGTTTGAAGTATACTCAGTACCCTTGTACATTGCAGTGGAGGATTCATATAATGGGCACGGCCTTTTGAGGAAACTTGAATGTCATTCTAAGTCTTCCTACTGAATTACCTTGACAAGCTACCAACCCTTTAGGAGCTGTGGTAATCTTGCAGGGTGCTGAAGTTTTTTCTTTGTGATAGGACTTCTGTAAGAATTCTGGATTTCTCTTGGTTATAGGAAAACGTTAGCTGAATTCGATCACTGCTGTTTCCAGCTAGATCTCATGTTTAACCATTCTTCAGGGGAATGCACTGTTAGTTTCTGCCATCTGCTGGCAGTCAGTGTTTGCCAGCATTCAGAAGATTCAAGATTAATGTGACATGCTGGGGGGGCAGAGATGGAGTGCACGAGGGGGACTAACATTCAGTCCAGACAAGGAGGTGATGTGATCGGTTGGCTCCATTGGTCTGAGGACTGGAAGACCTCTTGATAGTCCTGGATAGGGTCAGCTGACTCCGCTTCTCCATTTAAATATGTAGTTTAGAGGTACTATTGGACCAGGCACTGCTCCTGGATTCTCAGGTAGCAGCTGTGACCTTTTACCAGCTTAAGCTGGTTTTTCAGCTATGGCCATACTGACAGAAGGATGACCGAGATGCTTTGATATGTGTATCGCTAACCCATAGAATTCCTGCCAACCTAGCAATTCGAAAGCAAGAAATTGCAAGTAAATAAATAGGTGCCACTTCAGTGGGAAGGTAACAGTGTTCTGTGTGCCTTGGCGTTTAGTCATGCCGGCCACATGACCACGGAAATGTCTTCGGACAGCACTGGCTCTTTGGCTTCAAAACGGAGATGAGCACCACCCCCTAGAGTCGGATTCAACTGACTTTTGAGCAAGGGAAACCTTTACCTTTAGCTAACCTCTAGAATGGACTACTGTAACACACTGTTAAGCAGGGATATCTTTGAAGACTGTCTGGAAACAGTTCAAAATGTGACCAGCTACTTAATTACAGAGCGTGCCCATGGGAGCATATTACTGCAGTGTCAAAATGGCTGCCATGACCCCCGATTTGTTTCCAGGCAGAATTCCAATGCTGGTTTCACCTTTAAAGACTTCACTGACCTTAGCTGAAGTTCTCTATGCAAACCTCTCTTCTTGCGCCATTCTGGAAGCTCCATCCTTAAACTGAGGTTAGTTTGATGAGGGCAAGAAGCAGAGATTTCTTGCTTACTGTGCTGTTCCTGGAGTTCCTTTCCGAGTGATGCCCACTGGGCTAGCTCTGTCCTCATCACTCTTAACTCCAGCCCTCTCTTCTTGCGCCATTCTGGAAGCTCCATCCTTAAACTGAGGTTAGTTTGATGAGGGCAAGAAGCAGAGATTTCTTGCTTACTGTGCTGTTCTTGGAGTTCCTTTCCGAGTGAGGCCCACTGGGCTAGCTCTGTCCTTAACTCCAGTAAGTTTTCTTTAATTAGAGGCCCCGGTCACATGGGAGGATTTGCCCCACAAGAGGGACGGATCGGGGGCGCATCAAGCGGGTGCAATCACACCGCAACATCTGGGAAGCATCACGCACCCATCCCCGATCCAACCCTTCGGCCCAAAAACGTGCATTTAAAAGGTACTAGCAACAGAGCACTACCTTCCGGATGATGCACGGCAACTCCAAGCGCTGGTAGCCCATCGCAGCCAGCGCCGTTCCCCATCTCACGCATGCGCACAACCGCGCTGCTGCCGGTTTGCTGCACAACATGTGATCGGCTGCCGGAGCACAGAGCCACAGGGGCACATCGGATCGCGCTCCCGTGGTTCTTTTTGCTCCGGCTCTAATTTGCCTCCCTTCGGCAGCGGATCATTCTGCTCGTGTGACTGGGACCCCAGTAGACATTTGGTAAGTGAAACAGATGCTGTTTCAAGCTGACCTACTGTGCCATCCTGCCCAGAGTTACACCCTTCTAAAACCATTGAAGTTAATGGGCTTAGAAGCATGTGACTCTATTTATGATAGGAGTGCTTTATTTTTCTGCTTTGTGGGGTTGAGAGATGCATAATTTTTTAGACTTTGTGAGGCATGAGAGAATTGGTTGGTCAGGTTTCATGGCTACTTGCCGCTTCTTTATATTGATTTGTAAGCTGTGCTGTGGGTCTTGTTGGAGGTCGTGTGGCGAGATAAAAATGTAATACATAAACGATGCAATTTGTTACAGACTTAGTTCAAAATTTTGTATTAAGGGTCATTTCCAGCAACAGCAATCAAAATCAGTCATACCTTCAGCATTGATCGGATTCCGTTTTCTGTGTTTTGAAGAGTCCACTTGGTATTATGTACTCAAAAATATGAGTTCGTTCATTAGGGAACAACGGGCAGCGAGGCTGGTTAAAAAAAAAAGCCAGTGTGGAGTGGAGTGTTTGTTTTCAGTCACATCACATGTGTTCTGCCATTTCCTAATTTTTCTTCCCAGAGGGCTCCCTGTCTTTTTAATCCACTGTAAAACCTGGGACGGGGTGCTCAGCATGTATTAAAGGTACTTTGGGTTGCTGGTTAGGATCAGAATTTCCAACTAGTCAGTTTTCTACTAGCATGACCAGTCCCCACCCCACCCCGGCCAGTAGCCAAATGAGATTTTTTTCATATAGCAGCAGAATTATGACACAGATTTTTTTTTAATTTTAATTTTAATTAATTTTCCAATATACAAAATAACAAAACAACACAATGTTAGAATAGGATTTCTACAGTAAAAAGCCTTATTATACAAATACCTTAATACCATACAAATACCACACAAAATTAATAATAAAAATAAATAACAACAATAACAACTTGTTCAATAGATAATATGACACAGGTTTTTTTAAAGCCATTGAGTGCCTTTCAAAGCAAAGGGGTTTGCTGTGCCTTGCCTCAAAGACCCTTGTAGTGATATTCTTGAAGCAGAAAAAGCAGAAAAACAAATAGATGGGATAACATGAAGAATGAAAACTTCTGAAGGAATTGTAACACAAGATGAGTCTACAGAGCCAGTTTGGTGTAGTGGTTAAGTGTGCGGACTCTAATCTGGGAGAACCGGGTTTGATTCCCCACTCCTCCACTTGCACCTGCTGGATGACCTTGGGCAAGCCATAGTTCTGGCACAGCTATTCTGAAAAAAGAGCAGTTTCTGTCAGAGCCCACTCAGCCCCACCTACCTCACAGGCAGTGTTCCCTCTAAACTGAGTTGGCGTGAGCTAGCTCACAGGTTTTTAGCCTTTGGCTCACACATTTTTGTCCTAGCTCAGGAAGGATGGTTCCAGAGCAGACTAATTTATGCAGCCGCCAAATCGCTGGCTCACAACTTTAATGCCAGTAGCTCGCAAAGCAGACTTTTTGTTCACAAGGCTCCACAGCTTAGAGGGAACATTGCTCACAGGGTGTCTGTTGTGGGGAGGGGAAGGGAAAGGAGTTTGTAATCCGCTCTGAGACTCCTTTGGGTAGTGAAGGGGGGGTATAAATCCAATCTCTTCTCTCTTCTCTTATGACATAAGGATGAGCCCTGTTGAAAATGGTGATATAAGATTATTTTAAGGGTTGTTATTGTTATTTCTCTATGTTAATGCTAACTGCGAAATTCAGATGTAGTTTTACCAAATAAGGTATATTGGGCCCTGGACTGGATGCCACCACTTGGCAACCCTAGGATTACAGAATGGATCCTGACTAGAGAATGGATCCTGCATGACATCTTCACATCAGGGATGGCCCCTCCCCCTCCAGGACCGCCCCCCAAATCCCCCCTCTGGGGAGAAGATGGGACCTGTCAACCCTAGTGGTTGTGGAGGGCACAGAGGCCAATGCTGAAGGGAAGCTGAGGGACTTAAGGCTAGGGGGACAGTCTGGAGCAGAATGAATGTTAAAGTAAGTGATTTTTCCTCCACTGTGTATGGACCCCCCAAAAGAGGCTGAGGCAAGATGTGGGACAAAGTTTGAGTCCAATGCCACCTTTAAGACCAACAAAGTTTTATTCAAGGTATGCGCTTTGTGTGTGTGTGTTAAACACTCTTACCCCAACTGAAGAAGAGATTGGATTTATACCCCGCCCTTCACCCAGAATCTCAGAGTGGCTTACAAACTCCTTTCCCTTCCTCTCCCCACAACAAACACCCTGTGAGGTGGGTGGGGCTGAGAGAGCTCTGAGAGAACTGCCCTTTCAAGGACAGCTCTGACAGAACTGTGGCTTGCCCAAGGTCATCCAGCAGCTGCAAGTGGAGGAGTGGGGAAACAAACCCGGTTCTCCCAGATTAGAGTCTGCGCACTTAACCACTACACCAAACTGGCTCTCTGAGGCACTGTACTGAGGCACTGTAGCCTCCAGAGGTACTAGTAACAATATTTTTATTCTGTACATTCATATCTGTCGGGTCTAATAAAGGCCATTTCACTTGAGTACTTAATCCCACAGCTCTTCTCAGTGAGTGTACTACATTCTGAGTGTCTGGGGGTATTCATATTTAGGGTGTTGAGATCGTGGTAGTGATAAGCCAGAGGGATTGCTTGGCCATTATTCAAGATATGTTCACCTACTGCACAGAACCAGGCTGGGGTGAAAACATGCACTTCGTCTGCAGCGAAATAAGAATTTGGAAGAAAATATGTTGAAATCCTTTAGAACATCCTGCTCCTAAACAGATCCCATGCACGTGGCTCACTCCTTTGGCTTCTGTTTCTGCTTTTCCACCATGACACACTGTGGGGTTATGCCATTGGGCCACATCCAAGATATGCATCTTTGGACTAGCTGTTTAAAAATGTTAAAAATCAAACCCAACCATCGTTATCTTGATTCCTTGCAGGCTGGTTGCATTTTGTGAATGTCGACAGCTCTCTGTTGATAAAATACCCTTTTTAGCATAGTTCCACGCTTACCTCTTTGCCGGAAAACAGGAATGTATAAAATCCGGTTGAGAAATTTCCTGATGAAATTGTGGCTTGTGTGTTGTTACTGTTTTGGCTTGTCACATTAGGGCATCTTTTCCCCCCCTCCTCTTTTTCTCCCTCCTCTGATCTGCCCCCCCCCCCCAACTGTAATGGTTTCGTAGTCTGACAATAACATTGCCTACGCAGTTCAGCTGAAATGATTTTTTAAAAAAAGGATTGTGTGATAAGGTTTGCACACTTGAACAGCTTCTGCACAAAGGCATATTTTGGGCGAACACGGAAGGTTAGGATTAATAATTAAGAGAATGTGTTTCGTTTTCTTTTGCCCTCCATTTGGCAGACAAGTCGTCACAAAAGTGCATTGTAGGAGAGGTTTGATACTGTGGGAGGAATTACACCTTTCACAAGGTTTGCCCCCCCCCCTTTCTGGCCTGACATTTAGGGACTTCCTTTAGGCACCAGAGAGAGAAAAGGAGAGACTGCGAGTGAATTACTGGAAACCCAGCTATTCCCCTCATACATACAATGTTGAGAGCGTCTCCATAGATAACAGATAAAGGATGGTACAAAATGGCTGCTTTTCTCTCTCCCCACTTATTGATCGCTGCTGGCGCAGCTGTGTTTTCCCTCCCTTTTCTAACAGTACTATTTTTAAAGTGGCTCATTCACGGTGCATTAGAAAACTCAACAAAAGAGATGGGGCAGCCATCCTTGTCTACCTTAGTATAATCTTGGAGGCTTTTCCCCTTTCAGACCTTTTTGGAAATTATTCCCTTTCTCTGCCTGTTGTCCTGGCTGGAGGTGTGTTACGTATGTGTGTGTTTTTAAAGTGGTCTGCCACTCCATTGTATACTTCAGTTTTCACCCTCATATTGTTCCTTTCCCGGCTTCTTGTTGTCGCACTGCAATCGTGTTCTCCCACCAGCACCTCTTTGCTTCTGTCTCTGTTGTCGGAATAAAAAGGTTGCCGAGGGGGGAGGGGGCATTCCCCAGTTGAGCTGGAGCAAGGAAAGCTCTGCAAGTTTACTTTTAGAAGGGAAATAAATTGCTTCTAGGGGTCTGGCTCTTAGCATTTTGCTAGGCTCATGAATACGATTTGTTTCCATAAAACACACAGTTTAGGTGGTGTTTTAGGCGATCTCACTTAGGAGCTTAGCAGCGGCTCCTTGCGGTTCTGAAGGGTGTGTCTGGATGAAAAATGTCATCGCCGATACCTGGTGTTTGGTAGCTCTCACGTCTCCGGCTGGGCACAATCATCACTAAGGCTGCCAAACTCAAGGTGGGGCCAGGAGATCTCCTGAAATTACTGCCGATCAGATTACAGAGATCAGTTCCCTGGGAGAAAATGGCTGCTTTGGAGGGTGGACTCCATGGCAACATACCCCACTGAGGTCTCTCGTCTCCCCAAACCCTGCCCCCCCCCAGCTGTATCCTCAGATCACCAGGAATTTCCCAGCTTGGAGCGGCAACCCTTCCCTGTCTGATTCCGCTCTCTTCCACCACACTGCTGCTCTGTGGTCCCTGGCTCTCACGACTGCACTGCCAACTGTCCTCCACAACCAAACTGAGGGACTGTTGTTTCCGTAACTTGAATTTACTTTTGATCCTAAATCAACTTTCTTCTACTTTAAGGCTGTTTGCTTCTTGTCCGTCTCTTAATCATGAGGGGGAACAACTGCTATTGTCCTGGCTGGTTGTGGATATTTGAAGGACAAGTTCTCCAGAACCTCTGGCTGGGGCCATTTGTGCCTTAATGAAGTGCAGAGTGTTTAAGGTGAAAGCAGTGGGTCATCAGTGCCTAGCCTGGGCGGAAGACCCAACACTCAAGTACTCAGAAGCCCTTTTCCGTAGGGTTTCCAGCTGTAGGTTTGGGAAATACCTTGAGATTTTGGGGATGGAGCCTGGGGAGGGTGGGGTTTGGGAAGGGGAGGACCCTCAGCAGGATACAATGCCATAGAGTCCACCCTCCAAAGCAGCCATTTTCTCTAGCGGAACTGATCTTGGCTGTCTGGAGATCAATTGTAATAGTGGGAGATCTCCAGGTGTCACTTGGAAGGTGGAAACCCTACTTTTCAGACAATACAGTTGCACGTACCAGGGGCTTACCAACCATGTGTAGACTTTGCCATGACCATAGTTGTCATGGGGAGTGAACAGAGGCAATGTGCATCATTATCATTTGTGTGTAGGGCTGGCAACTTCCAGGTGGTGGCTGGAGATCTCCTGGGTTTACAGCTGATCTCCAGGTGACAGAGAGCAGTTCCCCTGGAGAACATGGCCACATTCTATGGCATTACACCCCACTGAAGTCCCTCCCCTCCCCAAACCCCGCCCTCCTCAGGCTCCACCCCCTAAATATCCAGGTATTTCCCAACCCGAAGCTGGCAATCCTATTTGTGTACATCTTCAGGACACATGAACAGATCACTGGATTATTCAAGGATTCATGTTCATATATACCAAGCCTGTACATGCATGGTAAAAATGGGATGGATCCAGAGTAAATTTCTATCAACGGAACAGCATTTTTTTTAACCTCCCCTTTCCTCCTGATCTCCACAAAATGCTCCTGGGGACGAGGGCATCCCTAAGGAACAAGATGGGCAGGGGGTGGTCTGCAGCAAGTAGGGGGAATCCATGGAAACTGCCAGTTTCGTCTGGATCCTTCCCCGTGTGTGTTATTCCTGTTCATACCACATGGTGACTGCATGTGCTGGGAGAATTGTGGAAAGTGTGCAGTCCTGATACACACATGATCACGTGCGATTGTTACATCTTTAAAAAGTCTCTTCTCAAATGGCTGGTGACGTGCAGTAGTTGAGTCTTGAAGCTTTGTTTCCGCTTATGCAGGATGTTGCCCATCCTCCATGCTAAGGTCTGTACCTTTATGACTGGGGAGAAG
This sequence comes from Gekko japonicus, assembly GCF_001447785.1. NCBI lineage: Eukaryota > Metazoa > Chordata > Lepidosauria > Squamata > Gekkonidae > Gekko > Gekko japonicus. Next base: position 504,086 of record NW_015177029.1, on the reverse strand, counting down.
AGGCGGAGTTCAGGTGGAGCATTTGCTTGATGTGCAGAAGGTCCCAGATTCAATTCCTGGGGTCTCCACGCTGGGACCTTGGGCTGGGAGAGCTCTGCTGGGGAACCTGTGATTTGGCTCAGGAGTACCTACAATACAAACCATGGCTGGTTGCTTGAATAAACCTAGAAGTTCCTTTCTGCAATCCCTCCTTCCTTTCTGTTCCTCTTTAGTTCAAAAGTGACTTCTTCTTTCATGGCGAAAAATAGTTTTCTGCTGTTTCCTGAACTGGCAAGCCAGGATTCCAAACATTTTGGGATCCTGCCTTTCAAGGTGAAAAGAAACTACAGTTTGTTGGTTTGGATGCAGCGGCAAACTATGACTTGCTTCAAACCTGGACATAACTTTCTTGCTGTATGTGCAGAGACAAGCGGGAAAGCAAGGATTGCATCTGGGAACCCCAGACTCCATCTGGGCTCTTTCTTTCTTTTTTTTAAATTCAATTTTTTTTTGTCATACAACATAACAAGATATAACAATTTGACTAATATCAAGAAAATCTAGTTCAACGATGGTCTACATACTAACTGTGGAATTAGCATATTCCATAGCAGAATTAGACTTTTTAACAGTTTCTATATCACAGGAGTATCGCCTATTTCAAAAATACAGTAAGTTTTTAAGGTGGACATTTTTGGGGATAATTTCACTTTCTGTAAGATATTGAACCACTGGGAACCAAACTGCTTGAAATTTTTTTGCATTCTCTTGTGTTTGATGATAAGTCATTTTCCCATAGGTAAAGTGTTCCCATAATTTGTTTTGCCAGTCAGATATGTTTGGGATGGTTTTTTCTTTCCACTTCTGTGCAATGGTTATTCTAGCTATTGCTAGTAAAGTTGAAATTAATATCTGTTGTGTTTTCCTTTCACAGGTTTCCAGGAGTACATCCAGCAGGACCGTCTCCGGGAGTGCAGGTAAGTCGTAGCCTATGATGATGGTAATTTGTGCCAGGATTTGGGACCAGAAGGCTTGAATGTACGGGCAGGCCCACCAGCAATGTAGGAAGTCGCCTATTTGGCCACAACCTTTCCAGCAGTTTTTTGTATGTTTTGGGTTGATCTTGTTTAAACATGCAGGTGTGAGATACCATCGATTTAGTGTTTTGAAAGTATTTAGTTTAATGTTGAAGATCTTGGAGGATAGACTTGGTGATGACCAAATATCTGTCCAGTGTTCTAATTGAATTCTGTTCTGACAGTCCATCTGCCATTGAAGTTGTGATTTTAATACCGGTTGTTTCAGGTTCTTCTTAAGGATTTTGTAAAGTTTGGAGATTAGACCCTTAATGTCATTCGACTTGTGTGTGATTAGCCATTCGAAGTCTGTTAGTTGTGTGGGAGATTTCTCATTCGGGAGTTTTTCTCTTAACAAGTGTTGGACCTGTAAGTATCGAAACCAGGGAATATGTTCTCCGATTTTCTTCTCTATCTCTGCTTTCATAAGAGGAATACCTTTTTCCGTGAGATCTATCAAACGAGTTAGTCCAGCTTGTTTCCAACTTTGAAAGGTTTTTGTTTATTTTCCCGGGATAAACCAATCTTGATTTAGAAATGAGGATAGTCTGGAATTGTCTGGTATTAGCAGTTGTCGTCTTCTGTCCCAGACCTCCAAAGCTGCAGCTAAGAATGAGTTTAATGGGATACTTTCATGTCTGTCTTTGGGTTTCTGCCATATGACATCAGCCAGGGGTGTTGAGTCACAGATGTTTTCCTCAATATGTTGCCATCGTGGTGGATTTTCTGTTGTTAGAATCCGTACTAAAGATGATAGTTGTCTGGCCTCATAATATAAGAATAAGTCCGGAAAATCCATACCTCCGTTTTTTTGTCAAGCGTTTCAATGTTGTAGAACTGATTCTAGGTTTTTTATAATCCCAGAAGAATTGAAGAAACGCCGTCTGCCAGTTGGTTAGCTCTTTCTTCATAATTTGAATTGGTAGGGCACGTAGAAGAAACAAAAACTTTGGTAAAAGTATGCTTTTGATGATGCTAAGTCTGTCAGCCCATGAAAATTTCATGGAACTCCACTGCTTCATTTGATTTTTTATTTCTTTAAAAAGTGTTTGTAGATTGCAGCTGATTAAGTCCTTTAATTCCGGGGGGATTTGAATCCCTAAACACCTCCAAGGAGAGTGGCACCATTTATAAGGGAATTTTGTTTGAATGGAGTGTCTTGTAGTATCTGATATATTAATAGGGATTATTTTAGATTTTCCCAAATTAACTTTTAACCCAAAAAGTTCTTGCGATTTTGCGAAGATTTTTTGTAATTCCGTTAACGATGTTTCTGGATCAGTAAGGAAAACTATTACGTCATCTGCATATAGACTAATTTTATGAGTAGAGGTGTCGATCTTAATGCCTTTGATGTTGGGATTGTCTCTTATTGCTCTAGCTAATGGCTCAATAGCCAGAGCGAATAACAAAGGCGACAGCATCTGGTAGGGTTGCCAAATAGAAAAATCTTACTGGCGGGGGAGTGTCCTGTCGCTCCGGGAGCCGGCCGGGGATGTGTGTGCGCGTGCGCTTCTGGAGCATTACCCGGAAGTGACGTCACACGCTGGGGTGAGGCCACGCCATTTGAGGGGAAAACTCTTTGTTTTCCCCTCAAATGGCGTCGCCCCGCCCCCAGTGTGCGATGTCACTTCCGGGTGACGCACACGCGGGGGTGGGGTTTCCCCCGGGCCCGGATTCCGTGGGAGCAGGAATCGGGGCTCGAAACCGGGGGGAATTCCGCCCCTGGGGGGATTTGGGAACCCTAGCATCTGGGCTCTTTCTCATGGCAAAAATCATCATTTGCTGTTAACATCTGATCCAGACTTGTGAATCAGAGAAGATATAAGTGGGGCCCTGCAAGATTCATGAGGGGGGAAATCCCATATCCTCCCCTCTCTTGCTGAGCCTGGCCCAGAACCCAGGCTCACCCGCAGCAACTGCTGGGCCTGGCATGTGCCCCACGATCTCCAATAGCTGCTACTTGGGCTGCTTCATTGCTGCCGTGGCCCCTGGGTTCTCTGGCAGCTTCCACCTGGCCAGCGGGGTCCTCGGGCTGCTTCACCACCCCTGCTGGACCTGCCGTGGCCATCGGGCTGCTTTGCCCCTGTTGCAGCCACCACTGGGCCCGCCAAGGCTCCAGGCTCCACCATGCGAGGAAGAAGAAGAAGAGATTGGATTTATACCCCACTCTTCACTTGGAGTCTCAGAGTGGCTTCTAAACTCCTTTCCCTTCCCCTCCCCACAACAGACACCCTGTGAGGTAGGTGTGGCTGAGAGAGCTCTGACAGAACCTGCTCTTTTGTCAAGAAGAGCTCTTATCAGAACTATGGCTTGCCCAAGGTCATCCAGCACGTGCAAGTGGAGGAGTGGGGAATCAAACCCGGTTCTCCCAGATTAGAGTCCGCACAGTTAACCACTACACCAAACTGCTAAGGGAAGAAGGGAAGAGAGTTCTCTGGGTTTGTACAGAGAATGCTATTTTTACTTTTCTGGGGATTTAACCTCCCCCCCCCCCCCCCCGGTGTTTTTTTGTTTTGAACATTTCAGATTTTTCTGCAAATCGGGGGGGGGATTTCCCCCAAGTTTGCTTTAAAAAATCCGTTTCGCGTCCGTGTGGCCCCAATCAATGGATTTAGGTATCCGGAGTAGGGCCCCCCACATCGCTATTGGTATATAGATTATTGAGCTATGCGGTCTGACTCTGGACAAGGAGCTTTGTACTCTCTCTTTTTCCTCTGCGCTGTTGAGAGTTTACAGTGATGGGCCGTAAATCTCAGGAGAGATTATGAAAGCGGAGAACTCTGTTTACTGGCAAGTAACCTTCTTTTCTCCTTCATGAAAATGCTCTGGAAAGAGGCTACCCGAGAACACTAATCAGCGGTAGCACACTCTTAAGATTTGAGGGACGCTTAATTAAATAGGAATCGAAGCTCCGCTCTCAGCCATCCGACCAGGCGCTTGGAGTCCCAGGGAGCAAAAGTGTTGCAGGCGTGTGAACAGAATGCTGAGTAAGAGTTAAATATAGTTTGCAAACAGGTGTGCCGAGCCCCCCCCCCCCCGAGCTGACTCGATTTCTAACCGAATGCGCTCTCAATCCACCTGATGCCAGCAGGCCTGCTGATCGCGATAATCTCGGTGCAATTCCTTTGCAAAAAACTATGTTGAATAGATGCGCTCTTTGGGTTTATTCCCGGTAGCTGTAAACAGAAAGGTGCGGCAGTCTTACGCCCCAGTAGCACAATCTGTTGCAGGGGCACAGCTCGTGATTAGAAGTTAGGGTTGCCCACTCTTTTTTCCCTTCCACACCTTGACTGCCCTCCCCGCTTCCTGTGGTGTTGGTGGTGATGCAAATATTCCTCTAAGGGTCATGCCAGACGAGATGCTGGAAGATCCATGAATGAAACTGCAGCGTTCGTGGTAAACTGCCGTCACCAGAGGGTGGGGGTGTCAGTGGGATCCAAGGGCATAGGCTGTCTGCTGGGCCTTTCTCAAGCCCTGGCTGCCATGGGAGTGGGGGTGACTCTGGAATGTTGAGTTTCATTTCTGCTGTGTCTTCTATATTTCTGTTATCTCTGTGGGACCTCCAGTGCCTGGTGTAGTCTTTCTCTTGGGAAAAGTAGCCCGTTACTTTGGCGGGCTTCGACCTGATCCCTGATTGGCCCTGGGCCATCAGGGGGCCTCCTCGAATGATGTATATTTGCTTGCAGCGCACGCTTTTCTTCAGTTCTAACACAAAATGGCTAAGATATAGGCATACTCTCAATGTCTCAATAAACTTTACTTCTTTTTTAAAAAATAGGTTTTATTGATTCTTTGAATGAAAGCTGTTGGGAACTGATTGCTGCAGGAGTCTGACATAGGCCCCACATCAGAACCGGGAGGTGGCCTTTTCAGTGGTGGGATGGCGAAAAGTGCTGCCAAGTCACAGCTGACTTATGGCCACCCCACAGGGTTTTCAAGGCTCCTTCCCAGCCAAATTTATTTATTTTATTTATTTATACCTTCGGCTTATATACCGCCCTGACCCCAAAGGGTCTCTGGGTGGTTTACATAGTGGTTCTAACCAACCAATTAACCTGACTAGGGCCACATTGTCTACAGGGTGGTGACTGCCTACCAGCACCCCAGGCTAGTTGTCATCTGGCTTCCTTCCGCGGCTTCAGATATTGGTGTCCTGGTGCCCTTTCTGGAGCTGATCTTCCCCGAGCAGCTTCTTCCGGCAGGTCTTATCTTGGCGCGTGGCTCTGTGTTGGCTGCAGTTCCGGCTACCGTCCACAGGTGGCTCCGCCGCACTGCGCCACATGTCACCACGCTCTCCAAGGCTCCACTTTCTCCGGGCTCCACCTCCGACGTTGCTTCACTGGGGCGCCAGGAACTGCTCCGCCGCCATCGTTGCCGCCGCCGCCGAACTCTTTACCTCA
>NW_015177029.1:485618-497615 GCF_001447785.1 Gekko japonicus | reverse complement strand
TTCCCCCGGGGCCCGATTCCGCGGCGGCGGAAATCGGGCCTCCAAAGCGGGGGGAAATCCGCCCCCCGGGGGGAATTGGCAGCCCTAATGCACAGAAACATGAAACTGAAAGTAGTGCTGCTCTGCGGAACTGCGCATGTACACAAACACAAAACGCTTGTGTGATCGCGCCGCGCCGCTTCTTTGCCATACTACAGCCTTTGACAACATAACCTTGGACTTCCTTGGCAGCTTTACCACCCAAATACTATTCAGGGCCAACCCTGCTTACCTTCCAAGATCTGACAAAATCGGGCTATCCTGGGCCAAGGCTTGGCCTTTTCAGTAGTGGCACCAAAACTCACCTTTCCCTTCCCCCCGCGGGGGAAAATTTTTTTTGTTCCCCTTGGGGTCCCCCCCCCCCCCGGCTTTTTAACTGTTGTTCTAATATTTTTATTTATTTTAGGTTCTGATTTTAAATGGTTCTAATTAGGTATTTGTGTGCTGGCTTAAATCATTTTCAAGATGAGATTTTCATTTGTATGTTTTAATTTGGTGGTCCTATGCAGTCAGAAAAGCAGAGTAAAAAAATCTTGTTTAAAAAAATTGACCAAACGTGATCATGTCATTTTGGGATTTGTGCTGAAAGTGATGCTGCATCATCCAAGCAATGGTGATTTCCCCCTGCATTCCCTACAGTGGCGGGGGGACGGTCCTTATGCAGCCACCTGACACCTCTTCCATCCATACGGCTCTAGCTGGGTAATTGTGCGTGCAAAGGGAGCAGAGCTTTGTGCAGAGCAGAGAGTTGTAGGTAATTCCCCTGCCAATCAGCGCTATCTAGAGCAGGTGTGTCAAACATGTGGCCTGGGGGCCGGATCAGGCCCCCAGTTGGCTTCTATCAGGCCTGCAGTGGAACTGGCTGTCTTCTGCTTCTTCTTCCAGTTCTGCTGCTACTGCGTCGTTGTAGGTTTGCAGCTTACAGATACACACCCGAACAGCATACTCAAGATTGCAACAGCACAGACATTTTAATGCAATAATTCAGAGCAGGAGGTGCCAGTTATCAGACACTGTTAAATAAACAAAATATTGCAAGAGTGCTGATGTTTTAAGCATGTTTTTATTTTAAGTTAAAAAAAACCCTTTGTGTTTGTGTCCTTTATAAAGCTTATATCTCCGCTACCTGGCATTGCATTTTATGACACACATGGCCCGACTCGACAAGGCCTCATTTATGTCAGATCTGGCCCTCATAACAAATGAGTTCGACACCCCTGATCTAAAGTCTCTCACCCAGGCCTGTAGCTATGGTGGGGCATCTCGGGGCCATGCCCCCTCACTTTACAGCCATGCCCCACAAACTTCTATACCAGAAAACACGTTTTTAACATAATTATTCATGTATCACTTCAGCCACACTGCACTGCCCCCTGCCCTGTGATTAGTCAGCTTCTTTGGAGGCAGCCCTGGTTGCCGTACATGTGTGGCACAGAGCCAGTGGATAGAGTGCTGGACTCAGATCTGGAAGCCCCAGGTTCGAATGTAAGCTTGCTTGGTGACCTTGGGCCAGTCATGTACTCTCAGGCCAACCCACCTCACACATTTAGAGTCGCCAACCTCCAGGTGGGGGCAGGAGATATCCCGGAATTACAACTGCTCTCCAACCCATGGGTGCACTGGAGGGTGAAATCTATGGCATTATATAGGCTGCTGAGGTCCCGCTCCCCTGAACCCTGCCCTCCCCCAGGTCCCGCCCCCAAACCCCCCAGAATTCCCCAGGGCAGAGTTGGCAACCCTGCACATAGTTGGTTGTGAGGATAAAATGGAGGAGCAAAGAACTGATAAGCTGCTTCATTAGGGAGAAAGGTGAAATAAATAAATAAATAAATGAAATAAAAAATAATATGTAGGTTTTTAAACAGGGCCTTTCAATACAGTTTTGCTAGTAATTTTTTTTGTGTGTGTGTGGTTGGAATATATTGCCGCCAAGCCAGGCACGAAACATATTTCGCGACAGCCGGTCATTGATCGGAAAGACCTTGGTCAGTGGTCTTTCCAAAACAGTTTAACCGTAAGGCGGAAAGAAGACTTTAAGAACCCTTAAGGGATGTGGGTTAGGCAGCCAGAGCTGGCAAATTAACCTGTGCCGTTGATAAGAAAGGTGCTGGAGATTTGAGAGAGAAAAAACTGAGAGTGGAAGCAGCTTTAGTCCTTATCCCCAAATGATTGGATAGAGCAGAGGGGAGAGGGGAGGGAGTCGGGGAGAAGAATCCCACTTTCTCTTTAAAGTCTATGACATCCTTGCGGGAGATTTCCTAGATTCTGGTAAGCTATTTTTAACGTGTTTGGAGAAAATAAAAATGGCCTAGCGCCCTTAGCAGCCCAGTTTGCTTAATAGCTTTGCAGGCGGCAGAAGGGGTGTGTGCGGGGAGGGAAGATATATAGGAACAGATGAGGGCCTGTCACATGACAGGAAGAGAGATCGCCTCCGAATAAAAGGAATGAGAAAGGAATAAACACTGAGATAATCAATTCCTCGAGGCTTTATTGCTTCTAGCTCTTGGGGCTACTCCTTAGAGATCTCTCACTGCATTGCAGGCTGGAGCTGTAAAACGCCTTGACATTTTGAAAGGTATGGAGGGGGAAAAAAGTAAATGGCAAACCAGACCCAAGCCGATGTGTCGGCTCGGGAATTTGGAGCTAATATTAGGCTACTTAATTATAATTTGGTAGATTTTTTAAAAATCCTGCCCTTCCTTCGAAGGAGGTCAGGGAGGTGCACCAGTCTCTCTCTTCCCCCACCGCTATTTTATCTGCACAACTTTGTGCGGAAGGATAGGCTGAGAAAGACTGGCCTGAGGTCACCCGGCGATTTGAATAGTTAGATTCCTAAGTCCAGTGGCACCTTAGAGACCAACAAAAGAAGAAGAAGAGATTGGATTTATACCCCGCCCTTCACTACCCAAAGATGTCTCAGAGTGGCTTACAAACTCCTTTCCCTTCCCCTCCCCACAACAGACACCCTGTGAGGTAGGTGGGACTGAGAGAGCTCTGACAGAAACTGCTGTTTCAAGGACAGCTCTGACAGAACTATGGCTTGCCCAAGGTCATCCAGCAGCTACATGTAGAGGAGTGGGGAACCAAACCCGGTTCTCCCAGATTATAGTCCGCACACTTAACCACTACATCAAACTGGGTATCAGCTTTCAAGAATCAAAGCTTTTTTTTGGCAAGGATTTGAACCTGGGACTCTCAAACATCTTCCCTCTCCAGCTACAGTCTTACACATGTGTACTTCAGAGTAGGCCTGATGGAGTTTGCTTCTGAGCAACCCTTAATTATTTATTTGTGGACTATATCGTCCACCTTTATAACTGAAACTCAACGTGGATTATGCAGTGTAAGCTGATACAATCAATATGAAGAGATGCCCAATACAGACCATGTAGATGGTTTTAACGCCAGAACATAAGAAGTGGCAGAGCTCTGGTGGCTCAGACCAAGGGTTAACCCAGTCTCTTGTTCCCTGCAGTAGCAAGCAGATGTTCCCAGGAAGCCATCAACTGGTATTCAATGGTATAATGCTGTGAGATATTGAATTCCCCTTTGCTGTCATCATGGCTTATGGGCCAGGTGCCTCTTCCACACGTGGTTGTTGCACAGAATCCAGAAAATGCAGCCACCATATTGTTGCAGTCTGGTGTATTCTGTGTTGCACTCCCAACTTTTTTTTAGACCTGGTTTGTGATGATACTTTTGACGTTGTGTGGAGTGGCTGTATCATTCTGTCCAGTGTGGAGTAACAAAGTGCTATTGGGAAGAGGGGATCGTTTGTTCGCGTGACTGATTGATGCTGGGCTGAGATCGCTGCCATTTCAATAGGTCACCAAACATTTTCTCTTGATTATTTTTAAACAACCTGAGGTTGCAAAGAGTAAACGTGATCAGGAAACAAAGGCTTAAAGGACTCCATTGATGATGCATGTCAGTGAAACTGCAAAGAAGAAATGAAATAAGAAATGATTGACTAAAGGGCAGATTATCCTAATGGTATGAGGAAGGAGAAGCATGGGGGCTTGCCAACCTCCAGGTGGGGTCTGGAGATCCCCTGAAGTCACAACTGATCTACAGATGACAGAGATCAGTTTCACTTTAGGTTACCAACCTCCAGGTGGTGGCTGGAGATTAGCTATTACTACTGATCTCCAGGTGACAGATCAGTTCACCTCGAGAAAATGGCGGCTGTGGAAGTTGAACTCTAGGGCATTATGTCCCAAACCCCACCTTCCTCAAGCGCCACCCCCAAAATCTCTAGGTATTTCCTAACCTGGAGCTGGCAACCCTCATTTCACCGGAGGCAATGGCTGCTTTGGGGGGTGAATTCTATGGCCTTGTACCTTGCTGAACTTGGGGACCTTCTGCATGCAGACCACACACTCTGTAACTGAGCTATCACCCCCTCCTCAGAGCTTTCCCTGGCATGAGGGTGGGATAACGGGGAAAGCTCCATTTGCTACATTTCTGTCTTCTAGGCAGCTGGTTCCAGCATGGGAGTCCTGTCGGAAGAGATGTGGGCGAAGGCTTGTGATTGTTTAAACAGGCCGCCTACTTCCCTGAGCAGGGAGAAGCAGCCAGTGCTATTTTAATAGTGGTGGTGGTGGGGGGGGGGAGCATGAAGCTACATTAACTGACTGACTGAACTCTCGGGAGCAGCTCTAGTGAGTTTAGTTCATTTCAGTGGAAGCGTCCCGGAGACTTTTAGAGTCCCTGTAATATGTGGTTTATTTGCAAATATGCCAGCGGGGCAGTCAGTGGAGGCGAAAGGGCTGCTCCTCAAAGGTGGTTGATCGGCTGCCTTTTCCCTGGGATCCCGGAGAAAGTCTGTGCTCCGTCTTCAGCTCTCGCTGTTCCCTCCTCCGGTTCCAGGGTCTCGGCTGCCAAGAAGGGTGCGTGAGAGGCAGCCGTCTGCCAGGCGCTCGGCGCAGGACCCGCGCTGGCAGGCAGATTGGCTGTTCAGGAGACCATCTGCAGCTCTTCGTCAAAGGCAGGACTCCAGGCTTCACTTGAGGCATTTTAACTTTTCTCAGATGACGTGTTTTGGAAAGAGGGGATGTATTGGGGGTGGCGGGTGGGAGGGAGGGGTGGAGAACAGGACCTCGGCATTAAACTGTGTCTCTGGCCCATGTGGAATGAAAGGTGTGCTTAGGTCCAGTGCCTATACAAGTGGATGTACATAAGCACATCTCCGTGCAATTAGAGAAGAGAAGAAGAGACTGGATTTATACCCCGCCCTTCACTCAGAGTCTCAGAGTGGCTTACAAACTCCTTCCCCTTCCCCTCCCCACAACAGACACCCTGTGAGGTAGGCGGGGCTGAGAGAGCTCTGAGACAACTGCTCTTGAGAGAACAGCTCTGAGAACTATGTCTTGCCCAAGGTCATCCAGCAGCTGCGAGTGGAGGAGTGGGGAATCAAACCCAGTTCTCCCAGATTAGAGTCCACACACTTAACCACTACACCAAACTGGCTCTCTAACAAAATGGATTTCTGATGGGGAGGGGATAGTGTGGCATATGTACATTTCTGTGCTCCTAGAAGCAATGTGCATCGTCCAGTGAACATTAAACTGGAGCTTGCTGATACAATCTTAATCCAATTGTACAATAGTGCAGACCACAGTCCCAATCACTTTACTGTTCAATGAATCTTACTCCCAGGAAAGTGTTTGGTGGTGTGGTTGGGAGCTGTTCTCTCAAGGGCAGTCCTCAAAAGAGCTCTCTCAGCCCCACCTACCTCACAGGGTGTCTGTTGTGGGGAGGGGAAGGGAAAGGAGGTTGTAAACAGCTCTGAGACTCCTTTGGGCAGTGAAGGGCGGGGTATAAATCCAGTCTCCTCCTCCTCTTCTACTTCTACTCCTGTCCGCACTTGTAAATTAATGTCCCTGTTACGACAACCAAAGTCTAAATTTGGATTCCCTTCCGCATAACACATATAACTGAAATGAATATTCTGGTTCTGCAGATAAATTGTGCATAAAGAATCGTTAGTTTGTAGTTATTCCAAATATGGGACATCATCTCAAGTTGTGTGGAAGGTGAATTTCACACTTTGCTGCAGAGAAAATGATCTCAGAAGGGGAAAAAAACTGAAATCAGATCAAGAAAACACACATGCAGGAAAAACTCCACACGTTGCTAAACCGTTGGAGGAAAAATACCAGGGCTTCCCTCTCAATAGCACAGATGTGAAAATATTGCCTGGAAGAACATCTATCTTCCCACATCAACAGTGAAAGCCAATTTCCTGGCAGAGCTCAAAAATGAAGAACTTCACAGTCATCATCCAGATCCAGCTGTTCCAGATGCAGAAACTAGGAACTAATAAAAGGGTGTGCAGAGCCGATAAGACAGTGAAACAAGCCATAGACTGTCACCGCTGAATTGGAGAATTGGAGGTGGAGTTTGGGGAAGGTGTGGTTTGGGGATGGGAGGGACCTCAGTAGTGATGCCATAGAGTCCACCCTCACCCTTCAAAGCAAACTAATTTGTGCAGCAGACAAATCGCTCGCTCACAGCTTGAATGCCAGTAGCTCACAAAGTAGAATTTTTGCTCACAAGACTCCACAGTTTAGAGGGAGCATCTGTCAGACAAGTCAAGTACACGACAAATAGTATGTAGTTAAAGGATATACAAGAGGGGCCTCATGAGGATTTGTGGGAGAGGGAAACCCCACTTCTCCCCAGCCCATACTCCCCACTCCAGCTTGCCTCCCCCTGATAGTTGTGCCCCCACACACCTGGCTGCAGCCTTCTATTGGCCGCCATATTTTCACATAGCAAATCTGGTTGCTATGGTAACCTACAATGCTACCCATACTCTTTCTTTCTTTGGCAATGTGTGTCTAAAGGGGTTGCCAACTCCAGGATGGGAAATTCCTGGAGAATTGGACGTGGAGTTTGGGGAAGGTGTGGTTTGGGAGTGGGAGTGATGCCATAGAGTCCACCCTCACCCTTCAAAGCATCCATTTTCTCTAGGGCAGGTGTCATAGAATCATAGAGTTGGAAGGGACTCCAGGGTCATCTAGTCCAACCTCCTGCACAGTGCAGGAAATTGGCAAATACCTCTGTCCCACACCTCCAGTGACCCTTGCTCCGTGCCCAGAAGACAGCAAAAAAACCCTCCAGGATCCCTGGCCAAACTCGTAACCATCTTGTGAGGTAGCTTAGTCTGAGACCCAGGGACTTCCAACAGCGTTGCCAGGTAGAACAGGGATTTGAACACAGATCTCCCTGAAGATTTCCAAATCATTCAGCCCCAGGGCAGTTCGTGCCCCCACAGATACTTTGTTGAGATAACCAGAAAGCTTTGCAGAGGCGTGTTTAAGAATCCAATGAATAAAACCAATCTGAGAGAGAGTCTCCAAATCTGGATTTGATTACCCCCTTTTTTTGGCATAGGCTACCTGTATGGCTTTAGGTTGCCGCACAGCCTATTTCCCTGTGCTGAAACATCACTCCGCTTTTACTCACAAATACATCAACTCTTTCCTGTCTCACAGTCTGGAGGTGGTGTGGGGATTGCAAGATGCATCTTGGATCTGGCATGCAACACAGAAACAGCAGAGCCTGCTGCCAAAGGGCTTGAAGTAGGACTCGTGCCAGCATTGCAAATCAGGACATGGCACGACCGATGCGTCAGCATCCTATTTCAGAAAGTGCCACACGCTGCTGACTGATAAACATAAGGTATTTTTAATTGGCTTTTGTGTTCTCAGCCTTTTTGGGCCTGAGGGCACATTTGGAATCTCGAGAGGGGGTGGTCAGGGGCACCTCAAAATGGCCACCACACAAGGTGGAGCCAAACAGAATACCTCCCTCATTGTACCTCACATAAAGAAGGAAAGTCCAAAGAGGGAATAGAACGGCACACTGAGGAAAGCCGAGGTGCTTATCAGTTCTCCTGATCCTCCAGTGGAGAGCCAGTTTGGTGTAGTGGTTAGCTCTAAACTGGGAGAGCCAGGTTTGATTCCCCACTCCTCCACATGAAGCCAGCTGGGTGACCTTGGGTCAGTGACAAGTTTTCTCAGAGCTGTTCTCTCAAGGGCAGTTCTCCAGAGAGCTCTCGCAGCCCCACCTACCTCACAGGGTGTCTGTTGTGGGGAGGGGGAGGGAAAGGAGATTGTAAACCACTCTGAGACTCCTTTGGGTAGTGAAGGGTGGGGTATAAATCCAATCTCCTCTTCCTCCTCCTCCTCCACTTCTTCTCTTTCATTGGATTGAGGAGAGCCAATAAGAAGCCCTGCCTTACAATGGCCCCCGCCCACTCTCTGAAAATCTTGGCAGGCACCAAAGGAAGTACTGGTGGGTGCCGGGGCTCCCACAAGATCCATATTTGGGGAACTCTGCTCCGGGGGAACGGATCTCTGTAATCTGGAGATCAATTGTAATTCCAAGATCTCTCCAAGTCCCATCAGGAGGCTGGCAATGCTAGTGAGCAGATGTTGCTATCAACTTTTGGAGGGGGGCTTACCTTCAAATTAGCTGCACTTTTTTTAGAATAAGGACTTTTCTGCAAATTTGATCAAGATGGGTAGCCTTATTAGTTTGCAAATTTGAGGCTCCCCCCCTCCCACAGCTTGGCAGAATCCTAAACAGTAGCCATAGATGTCCCCATTGTACAGACTTGCTGGTCCACATGGAGGCTGGGCTACCCCATGGTTATGAGCGAGAGCGATCCTCTTTTGAAGGCCGCCTTCAAGACGTCTCTCACATTTTACCGCTCAGAGAATGAGAAGGTTCGGAGACAAGCTGCAAGGTCATGCTGGAAATCTGATCCAGCTGACAGATTTCATGTTATGTGTTAAGTGGATGTGGCTGGATGTATCACTCTGTATCCTAATTACTGCCCAGGAATGGAACCATTGCTGCCATGTAAATATTTATCACCTTCTCAGAGAGCTAGAGCTTAATTTCCAAATAAGAAGTCCTGTGGCTTTTGTGTGCTGCCTGAGTCCTAATCAGTGCTCCCTCTAAGCTGTGGAGTCTTGTGAGCAAAAATTCTACCTTGTGAGCTACTGGCATTAAAGTTGTGAGTGAGCAATTTGGCTGCTGCATAAATCAGTTTGCTTTGGAGCCCTCCTTCCTGAGCGAAGACAAAAATCTGTGAGCAGGAGGCTAAAAAAACTGTGAGCTAGCTCCCACTAACTCAGCCTTGCTGTGAGCTAGCTCCCACTAACTCAGCTTGAAGGGAACCCTAGTCCCAATCCTATGCAAGATAACATTTTTAATACAACTTTTTCTCTCCTTTGCGACAAATTAGAGATGTGGCAAGGGGGAAAGTCCGCCTCCTCAAACGTTTTTTCCAGTAGAAAAACTGGAAGTTTGAGTGAACAATGAGAAATTCAGCCTTTCTATGAAATGTCTTCCTTTTTGGAATAAGCATAGTGGGTACCCGTGGGTGCCCTGGTGCCTGTTGACACCTTTCCTGGTGCCCGCCAAATGCTTTCAGAAAGTGGGCAGAGTCAGGTGGGCCTCTTGCCCAGCATGGCTTCTGATTGGCCATTGGTGATCTGATTGGCTGTGCAAACAACAATAATATTCCTCTGGCAGCATCTGTCATAGCAGCATTGCTTTTTATTTTCTCACTCCTCTTTTCCATTGTATTTTTTAGATTACCACTCATCTCTCCTGCACTTGGACTTCCTCTGTATGTGGGGGGGGGGGCTCTGCCTCCCATGGCAGCCATTTTGTGATTGCCTCCACCTCCCGTGGCAGCCATTTTGAGGTTGCATCTACCCTGTGTCAGAGTTCCATAGATGTCCACAGGCTTAAAAAAAAGAATTGAGAATCCCTGGATTAGAGTATCAGACTAGGATCTGGAAAATCTGAGTTGTAATCCCCAAGCTGCTACGAAAGCTCACTGGGTGACCTTGTGCAGTCACTTTCTCTCAACCTAAGTACCTCAAAGAGTTGTTGTGAGGATAAAATAGGATGGGGGTAAACAATAGGGTTGCCAGCCTCCAGGTGGGGCCTGGAGATTTCCTTTCGCAGCTGAACTCCAGCTGACAGAAATCAGCTCCCCTGGAGAAAATGGCTGCTTTGAAGGGTGGGCTCTATGGCATGGTCCCATGCTGAGGCCCCTCCCCACCCCTCCCCAAACCCCACCCTCTCCCGGATACACCCCCAAAGTCTCCAGGTATTTTCCCACCCAGACCTGGCAACCCTAGTAAACTATCTTTGCCGCCATGAGATCCTTGGAGGAACAGAGGGATAAAAACAGACTAAATAGAAGAGGAGGAGGAGGAGCCTGTTGCAGCAAAAGAAAAGGGAAGTGCCGCGGTGTCTTAATGATGAATAGTCTTTGTTCCAGCAGGAGCTTTCATGAGTCAGAGCTCACTTCCTCAGATGCAATGAAAGAAAGAAAATCACGGGCAGCATAACCCCAGGGGCTGCCGTGGCGGTGGTAGCCAGCCACCAACGCAGAAGCAGCACAGCTGGGCCATTCCCTATGGACATTTCCCAGGGGGAAATAACAACAGTGCCCCTCTGCAAGGCACAAACATCATCACGAACACGCAGGACTCCATGGCAACCCCGACAGCACCCACCAATCAGATCACGGCACCCAGTGATGCCTCTACAAGTGGCACACACACAGATGCAGCCAATCACTGCCCACCAATCTGGCCACTGCCCCTCTATGCCACTCCCCTCCCATGGACAGCCAGCAGACAGAGAGGAAAGAGGCAGCAGCAGCACAATCCCAGCAGAGGCATGTGGCCCCAGTATGTCTCCAGCCCATAGGGGCGCCATCATGCAATGCTCCCGGTCCCGGAGGCCATGGGGAGATAGGCCGAGCTGTCCCTGGCACAGCACAGATGCAAGTGGTGTTGACTTGCTGGACGGAAGGCTGCCTAAAGCAGAATGTCCCAGGAGCTGGGCTGCAACTGGTGACTGAACAGAGTGGCAGGAGCTGCCCTGGCCATGCTCCCAGATCTCCCTGTTGAACCAGCACCTGCACAGATGCCTAACAGAAACATGCGCAGACGCTACAGCCAGTGGCTCATGCCAGCATTGCTCCATCCCATCACCATGCTGGCGGCTGGCTTCCTGTGTACCTAGGACTGTGCTGTAAATGATTTTAATTATTGTTGGGTGATAGTGAGATATTTTAAAAAATAGCAGAGATAAGATAGTCCAGCAGAGCCAGAGTAAAATAATTCAGACTGAGAGTCCATGTGTGATTAAAATATAAAGTTTTTACTAAATTCTAGCATGGGAAGGGTAATTGGGATGAAAATAACAACAGAGCTAAATCGGCTACATCCTTACTCTACAAAGACAAAACTAGAAGAGAGTGATTATGGCTACTCTTCTTCTTCAGAACACCAAAACAAAGACGGGAAGAGAAGCCATAAAATGGTAATACATCTTGACAGTTTAGTCCCAATCAAATCCCTAGATCAGGGAGAAAATTCCCGGGCATCCTACAGCTAAAGAACATTGGTTACATGAGAAACATGTGACTTCCTGTGAGTAACATAAACAAGCATTTAACCCCAGATATACTGAGTGTTTTCAACTTGTAATACCCAACAATTATTTGATTACAAAATTATTAATTGTAGTTTTTTTTAAAAAAGGGTAACTAATCAGATTCATGTCCTTCAGTAAGGACCCACTCTTGCTGAAGCCAGACTAGCAGTTTAACAATCTCAGTGACTTTCAGTATGACAGCTGACTTTGGCGGGGGGGGGGGTGAGCTCAAAAGGAAAGGATTCTGGATGTGTAAGACCCCTTTGGTCCTGGAGCGTCCCACAAATTTGGGATAAGACTTTTTTCCGCGTTTGCCTGCCACTCCAGATGTTCTCAGTGTTCGAGTCGAGAGGATTTAAGTCCAGGGCAAAACAGCATCCAAATAACCCGGGGCAACAGCAGACTGAAACCGGGCTGACCACTGAAGGGAGGTCATGTAATGCAGAATGGGGGGGGGGGGAAACCTGGAAAAAAAAGAAGGGT
>NW_015177029.1:483706-485360 GCF_001447785.1 Gekko japonicus | reverse complement strand
GCTCTTCCGCAAACGCATGTGTACATGCGCTTTCAATAAAACTTGCTAATATTTGCCAGATACCACAGGGATTTTATTTTTATCCTGAGGCACCGCTCAAGTTATTGAAAACAATCTGGACATTCTCTAGGGGAGGAAAAGCAACACATTCTGGCTTGTATCCTGCGACTCAGCTCAGCCAAGTTCCGAGGGCTTCCTGTGGCCCAAGGAGCCTTCCTCTGACGGACAGAGGTGGCTTGAGTCGTTTCCATTAGAGGAAGGGCTCCTTGGCTTGAGGGTGGCTTCAAAGTTGGCTGAGCAGAGCGATAGGACTCCAGGCATTAAGCACAAATATTTGTGTCCACTGGCCAACTTAGAAAGCCAGACCTGGATTTCACTTGCTGTACTTTGAAACGTCTGTAGCTCCCCTGACTGTCAGATTCCATTCTTATCCTATTGAAATTAATTGAATTGAATTAAGTGATTAGTGGTGCATCTGCCCAATTAGGGGGCCATTTTTATTCCATTTCGATTATGTTTATACTTGAAGGAAAAGAAGAGGCTCTCTCAAGGCAGAAGGAGCAAATAAGTGAGTTGTAAAAACCCATAAGCACCATTTGTGCTGAATGGTTATATATGGTTTCCTTTGCAGGGTTCTGTATTTAGAGAGAGTCATATTTGGTGGTTTGGGTTTTTAAAAAAATCTTGGCTGGGTAGAAGGTTCTTCGAGGAAATTTTTGTTATGATTTTCATGCCTTTCCAGAGCTTGCAAAGTGTGACAAGCATAGAATCAGGGACTTGTCCAGGAGGTGGGAAAGTGGGCCATTTTGCTACCCTAATCAGCTCTGTGTGTGTGCATGTGTGCATGCAGGGCTATTTTTGGGCAGGAACGCACAGGAACGGAGTTCCGGCTGGCTCCCAAGTTGGCCACGCCCAGCAGGAACTCATTAGCATAATAGGCCACACCCAACAGCAGAAACTCATTAGGATTGGCTACATTAGAGGTGTGTGGCCTAACATGCAAAGGAGTTCCTGCTACAAAAAAGTTCTGTGTTTTGACAACAAACAAAGTAAACAGAATAACAAGCAAAAGGTGGGTGTGGCTGGATAACCACACTTCTGGTAACATGGGGGTGCGTCCTAATGTGCTAATGAGCTGTGCTGGCAGGGGTGTGGCCTAATAGGCTAATAAGTTTCTGGTGTTAGGTGTGGCCTATTATGCTAATGATTTCCTGCTGGGCTTTTTCTACAAAAAGAGCCCTGTGTGCATGTGCATGTGAAGTGTCATCAAGTTGCTGCTGACTTATAGCAACCCATTGTCTCATCACAGGGTTTCCATGGTCAGAGGTATTCAGAAGTGGTGGACCATTGCCTTCTTCTGTACAGTACTAAACAGAGTTAGCTGAAGTGGCACTGCCATTGTCTGTGAAAGACCCTCTGCCAGGGTCTCCTTCCACTACTGCTGCTGCCCAGTAGCTACCATTCAAGGAATCCTCCCTGCCATCACCCTGGGAACTGTCCATTCTCTTCTGCTCAGGGCTATTTCTGGGCAGGAACGCACAGGAAAGGAGTCCCGGCTGGCTTCAGAGTTGGCAGCACGCACTACAGCCAAAACCTCTGCGTGCCTGGCTACAGAGGGAAAGCCTGGAGAGCGACCCCCCCCCCCCAGCGACCC
>NW_015177029.1:477999-483685 GCF_001447785.1 Gekko japonicus | reverse complement strand
CAGCGACTCCAAGGTGGGTGGGCTGGGGGACCCCCTGGAAGGATTGGGGAGGCATTTAAATGCTTCCGCATGACTCCCCCGACCTTTCCAAGGGCCGGCTTGCCTGGGCTCCCCACAGCTGTGGGGCGCCTGGGCAAGCCAAGGGAAGGCATGGGGTGTGTGGCCTGATATGCCAATGAGCTGTGCGGTCAGGGGTGTGGCCTAATATGCTAATGAGTTTCTGTTGTTGGGTGTGACCTATTATGCTAATGAGTCCCTGCTGGGCTTTTTTTTAAAAAAAATTGGCCGTTGATCCCCAAAGGGAGTGGATGCACCTTAGTCTGGTGTCTCAGCTGTGACCATTCCGCCTTGAGTGACTCTGCTAGACGTTTAGACTCCTTACGGTCTTGCTCTCAGCTTTACCGACACACACAAACCCCCTCACCACCTTAAGATATGCATTCAAGAGATAGCCCTAGTTAGCTAATTTTGGTTATAAATGGATGCCTTCCTGTTTTTAAATACTTATGTTTACAGAACCACCAAGAGAGACTGAGATGCTGTGTTTTCTGACCTTGCATGCAGACCTCTCTTGATCCTGCACCCTAAAAATTGCCACGTTTATGACAAGTAGCAAAAGAGAATAGTCATAACACACCACTGTTTTGTTTATACACATACACAAGGGCTGAACTACGCATTGTATTGGGTCAATTCTGTGGTCAATCCCCAAGAATGTAAGTTGCCATAAGAAGCAGTCAGTCTTGCGATGATGCACATACTGCGAAGGCGGGGGAGGGGAACAATGGCACGGAGTTGGAATGGCCTGATCAGACCATGCCATGAGAGCACGCTAGAGCAATCAGATACGGGAAAGTCCATCCATGGCCTGTCGCAACCCGTTAACTACCAGATGTCCCCCGGTGTCTTTTAACTCTGCTTCTGCGGCGGAGCAGAACAGGTTGCCGACGGTTGCGGGGCACTTCCCAGATATTGTTGTCTGATTGCGCTCTTTAAATCCACCCAGCATTTGCACCTATGCAGGGTCTAATTGTGCATATGATCACAGCCCTAGACAAGGTTTCTTGTACTCATATGAATGTTTAGATGGGTTTCCTTAGGCAACTGGTAATGTCTGAATGAGCCTTGAGGCATTTGCCGATTACATTTGTGTTCCACAATTCCTGCAAGGAGTTTACATTGGTCTACATGGAGTTCATCGCTTCTCGGCCTTTTGGCTAAGATCAAGTGTGGGTCTACATGGAGTTATTTATGTATTATATTTATTTACTAGATTTTTAGAGTTCATCTGATCTGAACAAGCCTCTGAGGTAGTTTGGCCTGAGAATTGAAGCTGACCCTATGAGCTTTATGGCTGAATAGATATCTGAATCTGAAGGTTCCTAGTTCTTCAAGCCCAGCCTTCTACCTACCACACCAGTTAACATGAGATGATGATGCTGTATGTTGTTCAGCCACAATGGACCAGCCTACTTGGCAACTCTTTACTTGATCCCAGTGGGTATTCCTGCAGCCAGTTCGCACAAATCTCCTTACATGCTTACAATGTGTGGTGACTGCTTAGGGACTGCAAAAAGTGATGCCGTAAGTAACCCATCTGAACAGTGGCTGTGTTAGTACCCCTTTCACCCAGAGCCACATGGAGTCACTTCCCTGTGGCCCAGTCCTACATGGCTTTCGTGTCATAATAAAGTAATACCCCCGGGGGGAATGCTGATGGTGTGGATTTTTGCCACCCTGTCATCATGGCGAACCTAAACAGCATGATAAAAAGTAGAGACATCACCCTGCCAACAAAAGTCAGCATGGTCAAAGCAATGGTATTCCCAGTAGTCATGTACGGCTGCGAGAGTTGGACTATAAGGAAGGCCGAGCGCCGAAGAATAGATTCTTTTGAACAATGGTGCTGGAGAAGACTCTTGAGAGTCCCTTGGACTGCAAGAAGATCAAATCAGTCAATCCTAAAAGAAACCAACCCTGACTGTTCCCTGGAAGGCCAGATAATGAAACGGAAGCTCAAATACTTTGGCCACCAAATGAGAAGGGAGCACTCACTGGAGAAGACCCTGATGCTGGGAAAGATTGAAGGTCAAAGAAGACGGGGACGGCAAAGGATGAGATGGTTAGACAGTGTCATAGATGCAACAAACATAAAATTGAGCAAACTTCAGAGGACGGCGGAAGACAGGAGGGCCTGGCGTTATGTGGTCCATGGGGTCGCGAAGAGTCAAACTCGACTGTGCGACTGAACAACAATAACAACAACAACATCATGCTGCTTCCCAGGGAAACAGTGATCAGCTATGGAAAACTCAGTAAAATTGAAGCTGCCTTCTACTGAATCAGACCCTTGGTCCATCAAGGTCAGTATTGCCTACTCGGGCTGGCAGCAGCTCTCCAGGGTCTCATATAAGAGGTCTCTCGCATCACCTACTCCCTGGTCCTTTCAGCTGGAGGTGCTGTAGATTGAACCAGGGACCTTCTGCGTGCCAAGCAGATGCTCTCCCACTGAGCCACGGCCTCTTCTTAGACCCTCCCATGTGAATATGATATTAGCAGGGAACCCCTGGTATGGAAGCATGTGACTGCTGGTGTGTAGGAGGGGCCCACAAAGGCATAAGGACCTCGTGCCCATGAAGTTTTTAGGGTCCACAAAAATATTTCATTCTTTCTTAATTTTTTTAAAAAATATCTAGTAGTAATTATTTTTTCACGCCTTTATTATATTTGTCTTTATACAAACACAGTCATAAGATATAATTTGAATATTTTTATGGAGGAAGGGGGTGGGGCCCACAAAGGCCAAAGTGCCCAGGGCCCACAAAAGTCATAATGTGGCCCTGTTTCCAAGTCTTTAACTTTCCCCCCCTCCAAGGTGGATTTAGCTGCAGAGTAGATTTCACCTACAACCGCTAGCAGATCATGTTGCGTTTGTAAGTATATAAATCAGGGGTGGGGTGGGATGTGAGCTAGGGTTGCCAATCCCCAGTTGGGGGCAGGGGGTCTCTCAGTTTGGAACCCCTCCCCCCGCTTCAGGGCTATCCAAAAGCAGGGGGAGAATGGCTGCTGGGCGCTCCAGTATACTCTATGGACACTGGTTCCCATAGGGTATGATGGAGAATTGATCTGTGGGTATCTGGGACTGGGTGGGGACTGTTTTTTGAGGGAGAGACACCAAATTTTTGGAATAGCTGCTGATGCCTCTACTCAACACCCATCCACCCCCCACGTTTCAGAAATATTGGACCAGGGGGCTCCAATTCTATGAGCCCCAAAAGAAGGTGCCCCCATCGTCCATTATTTCCAATGGAGGGAAGGCATTTAAAAGGAACGTGGTCCCTTTAAATGCGATGGCCAGCTCACCCAGAACTCGCTTCAGGGTTCAATCGCGTCTCTTCCTCCCCTCTCTCAGAACCTCCTGGTAAGTCCTCCATTGGCTTGTCGGCCTCACCTGGCAACCTTATGTTAGCCCTGGAGGAAGCTAAGCTAAGTGCACCCATAGCTGTGTCGTCATGTGGCACCCTGTGGTTCTGGCAGCAGCTTCTGGCCACTAATGGTCCTCCCGAGGAGCAGCTCCTCGGGAACTTTCCCAGTAAGTTAAAAGAGTCCCTCCACCACTGCAGAAAAAATTGCATTTTAAAAATGTTTTAAATTATCAAGCAATGTTTATGATTGCTTCAGTAATTGCAGTGCACCTTCTTTTTCCCTTGGATTGTGTTATTTGAGTTTGTGCATTCAATTATAGTGAGTTCAATTAAAAATGTTTCGTGCCTCAGCCCACTCTAATGCGCCTTTAAATAACAGGAGTTGCCTCTTTGAAGCAGACCTGAATGAAATCGAAGCCTAAGCCTGTGATTAACCAAATTAATTATTAAGCAATGTTACCATAAAATGGGAACTCTGAAAGTATTTTAAAACACTGCCCATAACTACTGCTGCGGCTATACGGTATTAATTTTGTGCTTTCGAGTAATAGCAAGGCGGTGGGCTGCGGGGAGGAGGAACATTCTACTCCCATCCTGTGTACTATTTTAGTGCCCGTCGATGGTTCCCTGCAAATAGCTTAACTCCATCATTTGTTGGCTGTCGTACGTGTTGTGAAGGGAAACTGAGTTTGGTACAGTTGACGGACACAGCAGCGAGCGTGGCCGCTTAGATTTTTTTTCGTCCAAGTTCCACAACTACATTAGAAGTCCTAACCAATGTTCCCTCTAAGCTGTGAAGTCCTGTGAGCAAAAATTCTACTTGGTGAGCGACTGGCATTAAAGTTGTGGGCAAGCCATTTGGCTACTGCATACATTAGTTTGCTCTGGAGCCATCCTTCTTGAGCTAAGACAAAAATGTGTGAGCCAGAGGCTAAAAAACAGTGTGCTAACTCTCACTAACTCAGCTTAGAGGGAGCACTGGTCCTAACACCGAGGGCTGCCAGCTCCAGGTCGGGAAATACCTGGAGATTTGGGGGGTGGAGCCTGAGGGCGGCAGGGCCTGGGGAGGGGAGGGACTCCAGTGGGGTAGAATGGCCAAAGAGTCCGCCTTCCAGAGCGGCCATTTTCTCCAGGTGCACTGATCTCTGTCGCCTGGAGATCAGTTGTAATCCCAGGAGATCTCCAGCCACCGCCTGGAGGATGGCAACCCTACTAGCAGCCCAGCCGAGCCCAGTCTCATCAGCGCTCAGAAGCTAAGCAGGGTGCTTGGATGGGAGACCACCAAGGAAGACTGGGGCAGCTAGGCAGAGGGAGGGAGGCCATGGCCAACCGCCTCTGCTCATCTCTTGCCTTGGAAACCCCCACATGAGGTGGAACTTCATGGAGTCACCATGAGTCGGTTGCAACTCAACAGCATGCAGATGACGTCCATGTCCATGTGAGTCGAGGTATGTTGTCAGGAGGTGATACAGAAGAACAGTATCAGGGCTCTTTTTGTAGCAGGGACTCCTCTGCATATTAGGCGACACACCCCTAATGTAGCCAATCCTCCAAGAGCTTACAGTAGCCCCTGTAAGAAGAGATCTCTGTAAGCTCCTGGAGGATTGGCTACATTAGGGGGGGGTGTTGCCTAATATGCAAAGGAGTCCCTGCTACAAAAAGAGCCCGCCTTATCACTTTCTATCAGGGCTCTTTTTGTAGAAAAAGCCCAGCAGGAACTCATTAGCATTATAGGCCACACCTAATATCAGAAACTCATTAGCATATCCAGCCACACCCCTGACAGCAAAGCTCATTAGCCCATTAACTTTCTATATGCATGTCCTGTTTTCCCCACAACGGGGGCCCAGTGCAGCTTGCAGCAACTCACTACAGCTCTCCCTTCCTCCATTTCATTTTCATAACGACCACCTTGTGAGGTAGGTTAGGCCAAGAGCAAGTGACCCCGTGAGCTTCCATGGCAGAGAATGGATTTGAACCTGGATCTCCCAGATCATAGTCTGACACTCTAACTACTATACCGTATTGCAGGGGTGGCCAAACTGTGGCTCGGGAGCCACATGCGGCTCTTTCACACATATTGTGCAGCTCCCAGCAGGGCGGCTGGGGAAGCTAAATATTATTAGCAAACAGATTATCGTTGGACAAATAAATATCATTATCAATATCCAGGGGTCATTTCGCAGAAAAAGAGCTAGGGGGACTCATTCGCATAACTCATTAGCATATGCCACACCCCCTGACATCACCAGAAGTGTGTC
>NW_015177029.1:475662-476693 GCF_001447785.1 Gekko japonicus | reverse complement strand
CAAAAGTTATTGGTTCAGTGATCAGGATGATTTCTGAAAGTGAAAAGTGGACGAAGGTTTACATTACCGCTGTCACAAAATATAATCAAGTCCCATGCATATTTGTCTTGAGAATTACTACAGCATAGCATCCAAAGTGGCTGTAAGAAGAAATCTAATTCTGGTGAGGATCATCAAAGGATGCAATAAAGCGAGTAGGAAAATGCAGCAACGGATCTAATTAGCAAAACTAAAATTGCAATCCAATCCCCCAAATAATTGCCATTAGAAGCAAAATCACATTCCAGGCTCAAGATATATCTCAGCATTTTTTTCTCAATTGGGATTGGCACCGCTCAAGAGAAAGAGGTTTGCTCCTATTCCTTCTTCTTTTAAAAAATTGGACTAATTTAACCCTGTAATCAGTGGGATATGACAGTTTCAGAAACCGTTTTGATATAAGGGGAGAAAACCCATGTCCAGTTCCACTGCGGATCTCCCATCCTCCAATAATTCCCCCTTTTCGTTTGCATAGTTGGGCGGCTTCTACTTGTGGCCCATAAGTTCCTGCACCAAGATGTGCCTTCATTTTATTTTATTTTTTACAATCTTCAGCACTAAATATAATAGCCCAATTAATTTTAATATTTGCCAGCCAGCACCTCTAAGTCCATCAGAAGAGATGTCATAGAATGAAAATACTAATGGGATGTGTGCCAATTTGCAGTTTTAGTCAGGCTGCTTCTCATATAAGCTGGAGAGCTTTTGTATTAACCTCTAACAATGGAGAAAATCAGCCCGTTGCGGCTGATTACTTAAGCCACCTCCAGTTACATTCACACAACAAATTTGAATTCCAATCATTTTGCATACTATTTCCACCTATGTAATTGTCTGCTGCCCCCCCCTATTATTTATTATGCAAAAAGCGAGGGGCGCTGCTTCTCTCCCCCCCTCTCTTTTTGAAGCGTGAAGAATGGGGATGATTTTGTATGCAAACAGTTAACACTCTCCTGTGTATTCCCGTTCTGTGTGTGTTGATAAATTCACTT
>NW_015177029.1:436619-475615 GCF_001447785.1 Gekko japonicus | reverse complement strand
TGACACTGATGAAAATGATAAACTAAATGCCAGAAGTGTCCCTGGTGCATCATAGGATGAAATGTGTAAAATGTCAGTGTCTAGCCGGCGTCTATTAATAACTAAATATGATTGCGTGTAATGAGCAGATATTTTCACGTTGATTGAAGTATGATTTCTTTTGATCTTCCAGATGTTGCTGCTCAGAAATTCATATTGCTCTTTTGCTGCTAAACGCATAATGACCTTTTAAAAACCTTTTAAACTTTTTTTTAAAAAAACTATTATTTTCGGTGTCAAAAATCAACCTGATGAGCTGCTGTTTTATGTGGGTTTGAAGTTCCCCCCTTTCTTTTTTCTCTCTTCAGTTCTCTCCTCCTCTTTGTGTGTGTTTTGAACATTCTGTTTTGCCCTTTCTTGTCTTCATCATCCCCATCCTCACTAAACTGTGGATGTGAACGTGGACGGTGGGAGGAAAGGCGTTTTGATCAATCTGTTTGTTAGGTAACTCGTTGGCCACTGTGTGAGGCAGATTGCTGACTTTGATGGACTGCTGGTCTCATCCAGCAGGGCTCTTATGTTCTTATGGTGTTATATTTTTAATGCTGCCTAGATTCATAAACTTATATGCTTGAAAATGGGCCTCAAGATCTCTGGCCTTCCTGAGGTTAGATCCTCAATGGATTGCCACCAGAGCACGGGATCTGCTCACTTGGAAGCTTCAGTACTCATGCTAGGGAAGTTGCAGGCTTTTGGGGATGTTCTACCAACTAGGCAGCCTTCTTGGTAATGGTAATACAGCGCATACTAGGTTTGCCAGCCCTGGGTTTGGAAATACCTGTACATTTGGGGGGTGGAGCCTGGGGAGGGACCTCAGCAGGGTACAATGCCACAGAGCCCACCCTCCAAAGCAGCCATTTTCTCCTGGGGAACTGATCTCTGTCAGCTGGAGATCAATTATAATAGCAGGAGATCTCCAGGTGCCACCTGGAGGTTGGCAGCCATGGTGCACACATTCCTGTAGTTGTGTGATACATGATGGAGCATTGCAGTCACATAATCCAATACACAAGAAATTGATATCACATGAGGGGCAGCTGTTAAAATGGGAGACATTTTATCACTAATGACAACCTTTCCCAACCTGTGCCACTTCTCTTGATTTCCGATATGTTCACATTCCCCAGGGCTCCGTCTGGCATTGTGGCAACTGGTGGGCAGGACTGGCAGAAGGGAGGGCAGTAGGGTCCTCTCCATAGATGCATGTTGTTGTTGTTGTTGTTGTTCAGTTGCACAGTCGAGTCCGACTCTTCGTGACCCCATGACACCCTCCCAATGATGGGTAGCTTCATACCCACCTCCCTTCTCAAATTTACCGTGCATATTTCTGATATAATGTAAACACCCAGGTCTGAGATGAGTCAGAGCAGTTTCAGAAGGAACCCAGGCAGGGTCTATCTCTTCATAGATCTCACGTCTAGCTCTCCCAAACAGTAGACAAGGTGGCAACTGTGAACTGAAGCCAGTGGGGGTTCACCTATTGAAAAGCGCCCCCTCAACAAATATGTCTACAGAGCTTTTGTCACGCTAAGTTGTACATGCATACAGTTCGTGCGCCTTTTGCGTGCATGTGTGTACACAAGAACATAAGAGAAGCCAATGTTGGATCAGGCCAATGGCCCATCTAGTCCAACACTCTGTCACACAGTGGCCAAAAATACCAGGTGCAACCTTAGTCTGCAGGTAATTTTTGTCAAGGGATAGAGTCAGGCTGCTCT
Organism: Gekko japonicus; assembly: GCF_001447785.1. NCBI lineage: Eukaryota > Metazoa > Chordata > Lepidosauria > Squamata > Gekkonidae > Gekko > Gekko japonicus. The sequence goes on along the minus strand of NW_015177029.1, from coordinate 473,858 downwards.
TAAAGCATAGATATAGTTGGTCAGTCGATAACTGCTCATGGCAAAGCCGTCATAGCAGATCAAAGCATAGCATGCCATGCTCTCCAGTTTCGGCTGGGACTCTCTGGGGCTCCTTCCTTCCATGTGTCAGGTATGCACAGGGTAAAATCATGGGCTGTTGTCTGCATCTCCCAAAACAAGTTTGCGAAGTCCCACTTTTTATTATTCTAATCTGTGCCAATTGTGATATAGAGTCAGTGGTCAGCAGAGGTGGGAGGTAAAACCTGTTCTCCCGTCTGGTGGCTGCCAGGTTTTGCTCCACGCGGTTCTGTATATTTTTTTGTGATTTCCAAGTATGTTATTTGCCTCCTATTGAGCCCCTTCCAATCCGATTCCTAACACATAATTCATTGCCATTTCCCCATTTATTGTTCTGTCTTCGACCAGCTGTGATAATTCCTGCATCAACATTTGCCATATTACTTTGGCTCATGTCAGCTAAATGAGGGCCAAACTACATGTTACTGTTTTTAAAGAGTTGGATCCTGAGAACCAGGTTTTGCATAACCCCCCCCCCCAGCACAGGTTTTGCATGGGAAAACAGCTTGGGGGGAGGCAGGAGCCACTCTGCCCCACTGCACCGTCCTCCTCTTTTCTTTTCTTTTCTTTTTGTAAGAAGCAGGGCTATTTTTGGGCAGGAACGCACAGGAACAGAGTTCCGGCTAGCTCCTGAGTTGGCCATGCCCAGCAGGAACTCATTAGCATAATAGGCCACACCCAACAGCAGAAACTCATTAGGATTGGCTACATTCGGGGTGTGTGGTCTAACATGCAAGGGTTCCTGCTACAAAAAAAGCCCCTGGGTTTTGACAACAAACAAGGTAAACAGAATAAGAAGCAAAAGGTGGGTGTGGCTGGATGACAACACTTCTAGCGACATGGGGGTGTGGCCTAATATGCTAATGTGCTGTGCTGTCAGGGTGTGGCTTACTATGCTAATGAGTTTCTGCTGTTGCATGTGGCCTGTTATGCTAATGAGTTCCTGCTGGGCTTTTTCTACAAAAAAAGCCCTGGTAAGAAGCCATTTCCTGCAGCTGTTGTGTGGCTGTGAGGAGTAAGAATTGGGTCCAGATAACAGTAAGAGGTAGTTTCGCCCTGAGTTCTCAGTAACTCTGGGTCATGGGGGTGGGAAGAAATGGACCAGGTGATTGGTGCTATCACAGGCAATGGCAAACCATCTCTGATTTTCACTTTCCTTGACAGCCCCTGGCTTGGGTCACTGTAAGTTGGATGTGACAGGATGGTACTTATGTATGTAATGGAGATACTGGTATACCTTTAAAAAACCTCAAAAAAGCGCCCCCTGCTGGCATGCAGGGGAAAGGGGTGGCTGCGGGGGGGGGGGAACTGGGGCAGGGGAAATGGCTGCTATGTGAATGGGACTAGGGGAATCCAGAATTTCCTGCCCACACAACAGCCTGGTATTGCTGTGATCTTTCCTAAAACATTGGACCACAGCTGGTTTCGGAAAGACCACACAAAACCTGAGTGGTGCCCAGAAGCACTGCTATGCTGTGGAAAAAAATGGAAACAAACTCACTTCCCAACAGAATCAACCCTGGGGCAGATTATTTATACGGAAACAGCGATAGTGACATGGATCGGAGCCTGCGACTCATCCGGAATGGTGGATCATGACCAAAACAGTCAACCGTTAAACATATGCAGAACGGTCTGATCCATCATTACAAGCGAAATCAATAAATAATCTAAACTGAGATTTATTAAAAACTGTTAGGGGAAAATTGTGTGTGCGTGCCCCCTCCCCCCAGTAGTAAGGGGAGGAGAGAGAAATATTCTTTATATTACATTCTGAAGCGCTTTATTTCCTTGCCTTCTGCCAATATGGCTGTGGGGGAATTTAATAATTGTTCGAGAGTTATAGGAAACAATCCATGTTTAATTTGTTTCCACAAAAGAAGTCCTTGCGGTCACAATTATGTACGGGATGCTCACATATTGTGTTTTCTTTCCCCCAGCTTAGCATTCCCAATCTTGCCTATCGGTGCAAGAGGGTATTTAGATTCTTCCAGAGTTAGCATAACTTCTCTCTCTCACTCTTTTTCTGTAATAGATCACGTCTTCATTTTTTTCAGTGCAAAAACTGATTGTAAGAACCAAATGTCTAGATGCAAGTTTCTCCAGACAGAAGCCATGCAGCTCAAGTTGTTGGTGTGTACAAAGCTGAATGACGCCTCCTGGGGGAAGGCACCCCCTTTGAGCAGGGACAGCGGCCTTTTGGTTCTTGAGCACGCGAGGCTTCAGAGATAGATAAAGGAGACATTCCTATTAGAAGGGTTCTTACAGTCCAACCCTGTGTTTTGCTACTCTACAGGGCATAGAGTCAGGCCAGCATGGGGCATAGTGGTTAAAGTGCTGGCTTAGAATCCAGGGGCTCAGGTTCAAATCCCTACTCTGCTATGAAACTGGCTTGGTGATCTTAGGCCAGGGTGGCTCTTACCCTGACCTACCTCTTGGAGTTGTCACAAGGATATAATGGAGAAGGGAAAACAATGTATGCTGTCCTGAACCCCCTGGAAGAAGGGTAGGGTAAAAATGTACGAGATAGGCTCAGGCGTCTTTGTGTCCCCTTCTTGTGACTTGGGGTGTGGATCGGTGCTGAAGCAACAAGAGTTAGGGCTGCCAAGAACCCCCGTGGGGAAGGGAATCCCCTGCCCCAAGCTCCTGTTGCCCGCCATTGTTCTGCGTGGTGCTGGGAGGGATAAAAACCTGTTGCGCTTCATCATTTTCAATCATAATCCGGAAATTACATAGGGTAGCTCTAAGAATCACAGAGGTTTCAGTAGCTCCTAGAACTGCCCTCTGCCATTTCCGTTTTTTTTTTAACTGGAAGCAGGGCTCATTTCCTGCAGGAGCACACAGAAGTGAAGCTCCAGCAGTAAGGAGCCCAGGGGGTGGTTTGGTTCTTGAGCACGCGAGGCTTCAGAGATAGATAAAGGAGACATTCCTATTAGAAGGGTTCTTACAGTCCAACCCTGTGTTTTGCTACTCTACAGGGCATAGAGTCAGGCCAGCATGGGGCATAGTGGTTAAAGTGCTGGCCTAGAATCCAGGGGCTCAGGTTCAAATCCCTACTCTGCTATGAAACTGGCTTGGTGATCTTAGGCCAGGGTGGCTCTTACCCTGACCTACCTCTTGGAGTTGTCACAAGGATATAATGGAGAAGGGAAAACAATGTATGCTGTCCTGAACCCCCTGGAAGAAGGGTAGGGTAAAAATGTACGAGATAGGCTCAGGCGTCTTTGTGTCCCCTTCTTGTGACTTGGGGTGTGGATCGGTGCTGAAGCAACAAGAGTTAGGGCTGCCAAGAACCCCCGTGGGGAAGGGAATCCCCTGCCCCAAGCTCCTGTTGCCTGCCATTGTTCTGAGTGGTGCTGAGAGGGATGAAAACCTGTTGTGCTTCATCATTTTCAATAATAATCTGGAAATTACATAGGGTAGTTCTAGGAATCTCTGGAAGCTAGGGTGTAATCACAGAGGTTTCAGCAGCTCCTAGAACTGCCCTCTGCCATTTCTGGGTTTTTTTTACTGGAAGCAGGGCTCATTTCCTGCAGGAGCACACAGGAGCGAAGCTCCGGCAGTAAGGAGCCCAGGGGGTGGGCACATGCAGCAAGCCCTGCCCCCTGCTCCCAGCAGCCCCCCTCGCCTTTCCCCGCATCCCCCCCATAGCTAGCAATCCAAAAGAGTGCAGTGGCACCTTTAAGACCAAGGTTTATTCAGGTACAAGCTCTCCCTCCTCTGTGAGGGCAGATCTGCGCATTCCCCCACCCATAGCTAGCAATTGAAAAGAGTCCAGTGGCACCTTTAAGATCAAAGTTTATTCAGGTAAAGCTCTCCCTCCTATGTGAGGGCAGATCTGCGTGCTCCCCCCCCCCATAGCTTGGAATCCAATAGAGTCCAGTGGCACCTTTAAGACCAAGGTTTATTCAGGTACAAGCTCTCCCTCCTCTGTGAGGGCAGATCTGCATGCTCCCCCCCCCCCAGTTAGCAATCCAAAAGAGTCCAGTGGAGCCTCAGCAGTGGGTGTTGCCTTCTGACACATTTCTGGTGATGTCAGGGGGTGTGGCATATGCAAATAAATTATGCTAATGAGCTCCTGCACCTCTTTTTCTACTAAATGACCCCTGACTGGAAGTGATGTGGCACCACAGCCAGCATAATGTCCCCCCGTGCTGAAATCCTCCCACCGGTTGCCAGGCCTGGCAATTCTAGCAGGAGAACCTCACATGGAACTATTTGAGCTATAAAGGAGAAGCTCAGTATTGGTGTAGTGGTTAAAGTGCGCGGACTCTAATCTGGGAGAACTGGGTTTGATTCCCCACTCCTCCACTTGCACCTGCTGATGTGACCTTGGGCAAGCCGTAGTTCTGATAAGTGCTGTTCTTGAAAAAGAGCAGTTTCTGTCAGAGCTCTCTCAGCCCCACCTACCTCACAGGGTGTCAGTTGTGGGGAGGGGAAGGGAAAGGCGTTTGTAAGCCGCTCTGAGACTCCTTTGGGTAGTGAAGGACGGGGTATCAATCCAATCTCTTCTCTCTTCTTCTTATTGTCTACCCTGATTGGCAGCGGCCATCCAGGGATCTCGGACCAAGAGACATCTTCCCCAGAGCTTTCTGCCTTAGATCCTGTAGTTGGAGGTGCCTAAGCTAGGACTGAATCTGGGACCTTCTGTAGGCCCAGCATACGCTCTACCAGCAAGCCATATTTCAAGGAGAGAGAAGTCACCATATTAATGTTCTGGAAGCCAATTGTAGGAATCAGGGAAGAATGAATGGAGTGTTTGAAGGGACTTGGTGTCTTTTCTGGTGCAGAAGGTGCTAGGGGAGGAAGGGAAGACTTGGTAGGTCTCACGGTGTCTATTTATGTCCTTTCTTCTATCATAGAACTTAAGGCTACACGGGGGTTTCCCAGGGGTCTGATGGTGTAATAGTCAGAGTGTTGGGCTAGGCTCTGGAAGACTCGGGTTCATATCCCTACTTTGCTACAGAACTTGTTGGGTGACTTTAGACCAAACCAGTCACTCTCTCAGATCTAACCTACCTTATAGGGTTGTCATTGTGAGGGGGAAAACGCGTGCAGGGAAAGCCACGTATGCCACTCTCAGCTCTTCGGAGGAAGGGTGGGTTCGAAATGCACTCGATAGATCGGTCAATCCAGGCATTGATTAGTCTCAGACCTGCTTTGGTTCAGAAAGGTGGCTGCATTTGGTGTTCTCTGCCATGCCTTGGGACCTCTCCCTGCCTCCCTGCAAGAGTGATTTTTTTTTTTAGATCCCTGTGCAAAACATATGTGTTTTGTACTCTGGCACCTGTCCCAAGTGCCAAATATTAACCAAGAAGCATCCCACAGTGCTGTTGTAATTAATTAGTGCCATCAATGTGCTTTGAGTTTCATCCAAGTATAAAAATACCTTCAGTTTTGAAAAGCACCAGTCTGACCCTGAAAACACGCACACACTCACTCAGAACTTCGCAACAAGTTCTCTCTATCTACCCACTTCACCTCCTTTCCAGGGCCACATTCTGCCTGATAAAACTCTGGGACACCAGGGAATTGGGAAGGTGCTTAATTAGTCGGAATTCATGAAGCTGGCGAAGAACGAGTGGGTGAAGGTTAGACCCATGACGAATATTGTTTTGAATGACACCAAGACAGAGAAAGTGAGCAATGCAGGGTTAGAGAGAGAGAGAGAGAGAGAGAGAGAGAGAGAGGCTCCAGACTCTGAGCAGACCTCCGCTCGAGGAGGCAGACCCCCACCTCTTTATATAAGGCACTATTAGAAATTTTGTGCTTTAATTGCACTGGAGTCCTGTTATTAATGTCCTGCTGGGGACATCAGGGTATTGTCCTGTGGTACCAATGCCACACTTTGCTCATAGATGGCCAGTGGCAAATATTGTAAGAATAACCTATGTTCAGCTGGAACAAGGGCTGTCACCCGCCATGGCCAACCAGATGCCCCTGGGAATCTCCCAAGTGGCGCAAGACGGGTATGGCCGCCCCCCTGTTGCTTGCCTCCAGCATTTGGCAATCTCCGGTTGACAGCTGCTGCCAAAGTGGTTACAGCAGAGGTGAAGGCTCTGATTCCCTGATGAATCTCTACCCAAGTGCTGTTTAAATGTCGCATCCTGCTTTGCCGGTTCCTCGCTCGCAGCTTCTGAGTCCTTCTGAAAAACTTCTGAGTTCTGCAGAACTGCCATATTTGTCTTTCCTGGACATGGTCCTGCAAAGGTCAATGGATACATGGGGCACAACTGGGAGATTCTTTGGGGTTTCAAGGTGCTCTGTGGATTGACTTCAGAAGTGAAAAATGAAAAGTGAGTTGCCTCGTCAGCATGTTGTGAATACTTGAAAGACGCATCTGGCCCTTTAGCATTTTGTTCCTTGCACCCATAGTAAACCAGGGGCTACGGATTGTTTAAGGACTAGATGCTAATAGTTTTGAGCAGAGGTCATTTCGGGGGGGGGAACACGGGGGAACGCAGTTCCCCTGGGTGAGGTGCAGGGGGCGGGGCACATGATGAAGCCCCGCCCCCTGCTTCCGGCCACCCCACTTCCAGCCCTCATTCAGCCAGGAGGAGGCAGGAGAAGAGGGAGGGTAAGTTGCTTCCTCCCCGCCTCTCCCCACCCCTGCCTGCCTGGAGCCAGGGAGGGCCTTGGCGGGGCTTCCTCGCACTCCCGCTGGCCTTGCAGGTCCACCGCCGGGCCCCTGATGTCAGGGGGTGTGGCATATGCTAATGAGTTATACTAATGAGTTCCCCCAGCTCTTTTTCTACAAAATGACCCCTGCTTTTGAGGGGCCAATGACCATGATGGTTTGGGGAGCCCCCCATGCAGGGATTTGGAGGAAGATTTCTTCTCCCTTGTTGGTTCCCCTCTCCCAAAGAAATGCAGAAACCAGCACAAGGGGATCCTGTAGTTTCCAGAGCAATGGGCTAATGTGTACTAAACATGGGCTGCAGTGAATAATTGACCTGCTAAGATGTTGTGCATGTACATTTTCAAGGTACACCTGACAGTGTGCCTGTTAAATGTATAAGATGCTCCTAACCCTGAAGAAATGTGTGTTTTCATGCATCCACCAACTCTCTAGAAAGGTTGTTATAGGTAAAGATTTCCTAATAGTTCCTCATCACTTACTTTTGTGCAATTAAAGGTGAGGAATAGCTCCAGAGACTCAAATAATTCTTGCAGAATTTCACCCTTCTGCCAAGCAGAGATTTGAAGAAGAGAAGACAAGAGAGATTGGATTTATACCCCGACCTTCACTTGGTGTCAAAGAGCATCTTACATATTCTTTTCCCTTCCCCTCCCCACAACAGACATCCTGTGAGGTAGGTGGGGCTGAGAGAGTTCTTTTGAGGATTGCTCTGGAGAGAACAGCTCTGACAGAACTATGGCTTGCCCAAGGTCATCCAGCAGGTGCAAGTGGAGGCGTGGGGAATCAAACCGGATTCTTCCAGATTAGAGTCCGCGCACTCAACCACGACACCAAACTGGGTTGCATAAGAGGGGAAGAACTGTAGCTGTGTCCTAGGAAGCTTCCTCCTCGCGTCCACACTTCCTCCCTTAGGCTGTGGGTGTGAGGGGGTGTCCCTTTTTTCAATGCATTAGCCCATTGCTGAGGGAGACTGATGGTGTTAGAAATGCAAATGTAAAACCAGAGGGCCAATGGCCACTTCCTAGAAGATTGCCAGTGGCTGGCTGTGCTGGCCTCTTTTCGCAGTGCAAAGTGGCTGGCTGTGCTGGCCTGCAACGGAAGGGCAAGGTTCGAGTCCAGGAGCACATTAAAGACTGACAAAATCCCCAGGGTAGAACCTTTCAGCAGTCAAAGCTCCCTTCATCAGCTGTCTCCCAAAGGGAGCTTTGACCCTCAAAAGCTGCGGCCCTGGAAATCTTGTTGGTCTTTAAGATCCTACTGGACTCAAATCTCTCTTTTCATAGGTCGCCACAGAAGCCTGCTACCTGTGCGGAGGTGAAGGTCTGGATCATGACCCATGAGGTTTTGCACTTTATCTACCGGCTCATCCCATACATGATGCTTCACTGAGGTTGCACATGGGCTCGTGAGAGAGAAGCTAGGGGTACCCGTGAGGCACAGTGGTCAGAGTGTTGGACAGGACTGGGGTCTTGGAAACCCAGGTCTGAATTCCCACTCTGCCATGGAAGCTCTCAGGGTGGCCTTGGGCCATTCAGAAACTCTCAGCCTAACCTACCTCACAGGGTTGTTGTCGGGATAAAATGGAAGAGAGGAGGGGGAAGGAAGCCACTTTGGGTCCCTACCAGGGTTCCCTCTAAGCTGAGTTAGTGTGAGCTAGCGCATCGTTTTTTAGCCTCCGGCTCACACATTTTTGTCTCGGGTCGGGAAGGAGGGCTCCAGAGCAAACTGATTCATGCAGCAGCCAAATCGCTCGCTCACAACTTGAATGCCAGGAGCTCACAAAGTAGAACTTTTGCTCACAAGACTTCACGGCTTAGAGGGAACATTGGTCCCTACTGTGGAGAAAGGTGGGTTTATACACAAAGCAAAATAAATAAATAAATGGCCTTGGACCACCAAATACCAGCTGTTTCGTTTCTCTAAATTCCTTTATGAGATATTTTCTGCCAAGTCTGTCCTCAGTGAACCTATCATCCAGCATGGTGATCAAAAGGCAGCACAACAGGCATGTGCTTGAGACGTCGATCTCTTGCTACCTGGCCAGATCAAGCCAGTCCCATTCCTGAACCTTCATGGGCCAGTACTGATGTGGGTGCCCTGACAGGGATAGCCCAGGCTAGCCTGATCTCATCAGAGCTCAGTAGCTAAGCAGGGTTGGCCCTGCTCAGTACTTGGATGGGAGACCACCGAGGAAATCCACAGCTGTTTCACAGAGGCAGGCAATGGCAAACCACCTGTTTGTCTCATGTCCTGAAAACCCTATGGGGTCACCATAAGTCAGCTGTGAGTTGACGGCATTTTCCACCACCACATTGATGTGGGCAGAGAACCACAACATTCTCCCGGTATATACTGGTGCTCACAATTAGGGCTGTTTGACAGATCAAAAGTCTTTGGGATGCAAGGCTAAAGATGTCAAGTGCAAACACAACAAGCAGATGAAGAAAAATTAACCGGAATAAACAGAAATGTCATAGCCTGGTACCTGAGAATATAAAGATCACATGCAAGGTGAAGGCACACCTTATGAGGAATACTACCATAGAAATGGTCCTCTCCTAGATGGGCACCCACCACCCCGCTGACAGTGGGGGCATCTGAACCAGGACTTCTCAGTTCTTGGATAGACTCAAAGAGAAGCATGCGGTCCTTTCAGTAATGGGCTGAATTGGCCCTCAGATCATGGGTACATGTGGTGGATTTTCAACTCCATCTACTGTTGAATACCTGAGAAGACCACAGTGGCAAAGCCCAGTTATTAGAGGGCCAGTGTGCTGCTTTCGTTTAGAGGGATGGGCACTAAATTTGTGATGAATTTTGGCCGGTTCATGGTCAACCAGCATAAACTTTCCACAAACTTCCGAGCAGATTGTGGAGGTTCATGCCAGTTTGTGAATGGATACATTTCCAGACAGACTGTCTTTGCTCCAACAAAATGTTTACTAAACTTCAAAGCAACAGGGGTGGGCAGAATTCTCCATCCTTGAAAACACTGTTGTCAATTTCAAACTAGTCATGTCAGTTTCAAGAGGGCCCCCACCCTTTGCCAGCCTTTCTTTCTGTTCACTTCCCATTTTCTTGCACAGAGCTTGCAAAATCTCACCCCCTTGCTTGGTTTTGTGACTCTGTGCTTTGAGATCAGTCCTTTTAAGCTTGCCATGACAGTGGAACTGGGTTCTGCTGGGCACTCTGTGATTGCACTGGTACTGTTGGGCATTCTGTACATTGTACTGGTACTGCTGGACTTGCAAAAAATACCCCCCTCCATTTCTACTGCAGAGATTCTCTGGTTTGACCTTAGTCCTGTTGGGTTAGTACTGCCACACTGGCACTGCTTCTGCTGGTCACATTGCACTGGTTTTGCTGGCCTTGCAAAAATGCCCCCCACCTTCAGTTTCTACTGCAGAGATTCTCTGTTCTACTGGGCTGTTCTGCTGGGCTTCCATTTGCCTTGATGTTTTGTTGTTGTTTTCCCCCTCCATTGGAAATAATAGAAGATGGCGGCACTTTCTTTGGGGAGGGCTATAACCTGGACCCCATAAATCCAATTCTTGGCAGGCAGATAGAGGAGTCCGCCAAAGATCCCTGTGAGTTTGGTGTCTCTATCACACTGGGGTGTGTGTGTCATTCTACTACATCATGATACTCACAAAGCAAATTGGTTCCTTTAGCTCCTAAAAGTTCATTTCAGTTTGTGACTCACGAACTAGGTACGCCACAAACTGAAACGAACCACATTTTCTCAGTTCATGCTTATCCCTATTCACTTACCTTAACCTTGACCACGGGAGAGAAAGGGAACCTGAGACTGAAGAGCATTTAGGAATGTTTTATTTACACGGCTAATTATTCTGAGGAAAATTCAAAGTTCCAAAGGGTTGAGATGTGTGGCTGATCAGGTCTTGCACAGCCCAGCCATGGTATTGGCAACTTCCTGGCAATAGGCTGTTTTCATGATGTGCATCAGTGTATGAAAGAAGAAAGAAACCCATGCTTATTATTGATGTAAAGTAAATCTCTGTCTCTTTTCCAAGGCCTCAGATGGCTAAGTGGTTTCAGAGTGTGTGCAGAAATGCTCTTGCAAAATGTAAAAGATGCTGCTAAGGTGCCTCCTTTTTGCAGTATCCCACTCCTTTTCTTTCTTTCTTTCTTTCTTTCTTTCTTTCTTTCTTTCTTTCTTTCTTTCTTTCTTTCTTTCTTTCGCTATTTTCTCCTTTTTGTTAGAGTGAATGGTTTGATGTGACCATTGTCCCACTGGAAAAATCACTAGAAAGCTGGTTTATCGAAACAATGTTTGGCTTTGTTTGCCCTGAAAATGAAGGCTTGTATAACTCATCAGATAAGCTCAGTCTTCACTAAAACCCTATGAACAGCAGCAAATGTTAAGCCATTGTTCAGTCCTGGACATGAGGTCAGTAAGTCTGGGCAGAGCACATTTTCTACACAAAATACCTGCCGTTCCACCCAGGTACCTTGTCCTTGTAATTCCATCCAGGTTCCATAGAATTTTCCATTGTGTGTGTGTTTAAAAATCAAACTGTTCATGGTGGCTTGTATCTAGGGTTGTCAGCTCCAGGTTCGGAAATACCTGGAGATTTGGGGGGTGGAGGCTGAGGAGGGCAGAGTTTGCAGAGGGAAGGGACTTCAACGGTGTATAATGCCATAGGGTCCACCTTCCAAAGCAGCCATTTTCTCCAGGGGAACTGATCAGCAGCTCTCCAGCCACCACCTGGAGGCTGGCAACCCAGCTTGTATCCTTCCACTCCACTCAGTAAAGACTGAAGCTTTGCGCCAGCCTAAGGACCCTTCCGGCCTCCTTAGTCAGGCTTCAAAATTTCCTGAGCAGAGTGGAAAGTTCCAAGCCAGTATCCCCACAGAGCTGGAAGAGACATTACAGATGTGCAGTGACAAGCAGCAGTAACTCCTGCTGCTGTGTTGCCTTTATAACACCAGAAGTGGGAGATGAATGTATCTCCCCTCACCTGCGTGATCTGCAAGTGGATCTTTCTACCTTACCGTGGGAAAGATGCACAACTTGCCTCATCTCAGTGACGACGGGAAGTGTGAACGGAGGCCTGGTCTGTCAGTGTTCCGTTTAATAGCCAAAATGGCTGCCGTTCCAGTCTCTCTTTCTCTCCTCAGGTCTTCAAGAACAGCAGAAGTCAGAGGCTGAGAGCGCACCCTGTTTTAATGCCTGCCCTAGACTGTTGTTCTGAATATTTCTGTGTGCTTTCCTTCTCTCTCCAAGTCTCACATCCAAGTTTGCAGGAAAAAATATGTGCGAATATTAACACAACTGCAAGCAGGTATTAACCTAAAGGTCACTTCCCCCTTTGTGATTATGTATGTAATCAGTGAGAAAAATGCGTGATGAACTGAACCCCACAGGTCACTGTGCGATTGCTGTAATTTGGACGCTGGAGGCTCAGAATCGAGGCAGAGCCAGGGAGAGCTGAGGGGAAGGAGGAACTGTACCAAGAAGATGGCTGACAGTGTGATCCTAAGAACACTGTTGTGGGAGTAAAAGGCTGCACTGAATGGGCCATGGTAGGATTCTGCGTAGAGCCGTTCCGGACTGCACTGCAACATGAGTTCTGCAATGAATATAAAGCAAACGGTGCTGAATCCCGTGGGTGAAATAGAAGCTCTTCTAGAATGGGAACATGTTTTGCAGTATCGATGTTGTTATAATTTCCTAACTGGAAATCAAGTTGGAAAGACAGCAGGAAATAAAGCACGGAAGGACCGCGGGTTTAAAATCCAATGGCCTTTGAGGGTTCCCCCCCCCTCCCCCTTCCTTCCCAGTTATTTCACAGGTGCTCCAGCACATAGTGTGTCTAAAGTGGCTGACGTTGGACCTCTTTGTGCGTGTACCAGAGGAGAGGTTGGTGGAGGGTTAGAAGAGATGGCGAAGGGAATCTCCTTAGCATACGGCTTATTAGTATCATCAATCATCAAGGGTGTCATTTCTAAACTCCCTCTCCCTCACCTAATTTGCTAAACCTAATTCTTTATCACACCACAAAAGCCAGCATGAGAGATGGAAGTGATAATGAGAGGTGGCTTGCTCATCCATGCCCTAATGTACGGCAGCACTGTGACGTTGCAAGAGTGGGGTGGTGGTGATGGTGGGGGGGGGAGGATCGTTTTCTTGCTTAGTCACCTCACTGGCGGGAAGTCTGCCAAGCTGCATCTCGCTGAAGTCACCCACCTGGTCCTGGCTTCTGCTTTGCTTTCCTACGTGGGTCTGATCTCCTGGGAGTTGAAACTGGAGTGATGTCACTGTGGTATCGGACCTCTTTTCTCCCTGGGCCAAAGGGGGGGGGAATTGATTGCCTGTTCCCTACCCACGTGCGGCTTTCATGTGAACTAACAAGTGGAGTGGTGGAGAGAGGATTGGACTATTTTGGTATCACGAAGGAACCTAGATGAATTACAGCAAAAACAAGGTCCTTGAGATGTTCTGACTCATCATGTTCATGAATTAGGTTTTGTTTGAGGAGCTTCCACACTGGAATGCTGTCCTGTCATTGTTGTTCAGTCACACAGTCGAGTCTGACTCTTCGTGACCCCATGGACCACATCACGCCAGGCCCTCCTGTCTTCCACCATGCTCCGGAGTCTGCTCAATTTCATGTTCGTTGCATCTATGACACTGTCTAACCATCTCATCCTTCGCCGTCCCCGTCTTCTTTGACCTTCAATCTTTCCCAGCATCAGGGTCTTCTCCAGTGAGTGCTCCCTTCTCATTGGGTGGCCAAAGTATTGGAGCTTCAGCGTCAGTCTCTGGCCTTCCAGGGAACAGTCAGGGTTGATTTCTTTTAGGATTGACTGATTTGATCTCCTTGCAGTCCAAGGGACTCTCAAGAGTCTTCTCCAGCACAATAATTCAAAAGCATCTATTCTTTGGCACTCAGCCTTCCTTATGGTCCAACTCTTGCAGCCATACATTACTACTGGGAATACCATTGCTTTGACCATACGTACTTTTGTTGGCAGGGTGATGTCTTTACTTTTTATTATGATGTCTAGGTTTGCCATCGCTTTCCTCCCAAAGACCAGGCGCCTTTTAATTTCATGGCTGCAGTGCTGTCCTAAGCAGTGTTGTATCCTTCTAAATCAGGGATCCCCAACATTTAAATAAATTAAATAATAATAAATAAATAACATGGGGCTTGTTGACACCTTTCCTGGCCCCCACCAAGGCCTGGTGGGGCTACTGCCAGGCAAGGCTTCTGAGTGACTATTGGCGATTTGATTTTAAAAAACCAACACAAAACATTGCTTTGGCAGCAGCTGCCACCACAGCACAAGGATCTTCACTGTGTGACTAAAGGTAAGCTGTGGCAGCCATTTTGTGTCTGGCTCTGCCTCCTGTGGCAGCCATTTTGTGGCTGCATCCACCATGCTGTGTCAGAATTCCAAAGGTTCCCACAGCCTCAAAAAGGTAGGGGACCCCTGTTCTAAAGCCATTGAAGTCACGTGGCTTAGTGACTTAAAGCCAGGTGGAACGCAGCATATTTCCACACACACCATTTTAGGGTCTTCAAAACAACATTAAAAATAGTTAAACAGCTGGCTTCCGTGGGCATCAGAAGAGATATTTACGCAAAGGCAATGTGGCGAACGCAAGAATGAAAGCACACTTATCTACTGTGACATCATATCCGTGGGGAGCACAGCCAAGCATATGTCTTTGAAGTTTGTTGCCGGTTGTTCATGGCAACTCGGTAGGCAGATTAATGCAAGAAGATTTAGCAGGAGGAGAAAGAAGTGGTTGCATCTCATTAGCCGAACAGTCCCTGTCTCCAGGAATATTTGTATTTGGTTCCTATAGGCAGGAGATAATTTGATCCAAGGAGTGTGTGTTACAGTGAGTGCTAACCGATTTGGGAAACAAAAGCCGGCACCGTTTGGAAAGTTCACCGCTTGTGACGCGCTTAACTCAAAGCAGCTAGAACCTCTTTCAAAAAACACGACATGCTGATTTCTCCATTAAGCCTTGAAAATAGTTGAACTTGGGGGGGCGGGATTATGTTGACCAGGGCTGGGCAGCTCGCTGAAGATGAAGGTATCATTTTGCATGATCATACCCCACAGAGGCCGGCTGGCACGTTAGTTGGCTGTGGCCAAAACAACAAAGCAACTTGTGGCACCTTACAGACCAACACACTGATAATGGCAGAAGCTGTGGGGAACCAGAATATGCCTTATCAGATGCACACTTTCTCGGATTCCATCCCCACTTTTTAAAGCTGTGCTCTAAGTGGAATGTTTGTGATGCCAGGGTGAGGCCGGGGAGGGGAAATGATGCAGGGGAATCCCTGCAATTCTTTCCCTCCGTGCACCAGATGATATGTTCTGCTATTCTTCATCTCAGTCCTTTTTAAAAATAAATGCAAAAGTACTCACAGGTGGCTGCAGCCCGTAGCTGAGGACAGTGGAGATTTCAGACTTTGCCTGAAGAAAATGCCGTCTAGTTGGTTTTCTTTTCTATGTGAGGCTGGGGCGGACTTTCCTGCATGGTTAGGAAAGCAACTCAGGAGAATAAGCAAATGGGATATTTATCCAGCTTGACGTTAAAGTTGGTCATCTGATCCAGTAGAGGGCGCAAAGCTACAGTAATCAGCTTGGGAAAGTCTGTGGTTACTTCCGGTCTGGTAGCCGTCAATGCTGTGCTGGCAGTTCGTATGATAAGTTTCGCTTTCAATGCCATTTTTTTTTGCTCGCTGCGTCATTGTTTACACAAGAGGAAAGTTTAAAAGTTCTCCGTAAGTCTGGAATTTATCGCTTTCTTGCTGGTCTGTCGCACACTTCATCATAATCCGCTTCCTTCAAGCTGCCCTTTCAGCCTCCCCCTTTAAACTCAGTCATTTCGGGATTGGGCATTCCCCTCCCCCTTCAGCTTGTTTGGGGCTTTGGGGCGGCTTTACTAGTAGCGATTTATCGATTGTTTTCTGGATCATGGCTTCACTTGTGGTGTATTCAATTCAATGTAAACTGTATGTGGACTCACTCATTGGAACACCATGCAAAGCTTCGTCCTGGGCAAGGATCCTAATTCCTCAAGTCCTATTGGTAGCCCAGGAAGAGCCGACCAATCACCTAACATCCAGTTCCCTGAGAGGGAACGTCTGTGATTGGACTTTATCTTTACAAACCTATTGGTTGTTATGTACAGTAGGGCGTGGCTACATTAGCCCGGGAGAGTTTAAAAGGAGCTCACCTGCAATGCAAAAGTTGTTCTGGTTGTTCTGTTTTGGTTGTGTTCAGCTCATTAAAGCTGAATCACTGGCTGAAATCACTCTCTGACTCTTGTTAAGTAGCCGACTTAACATCACTCATGTTTGTACTTGCGTTCGCTTGGCATGTAGAGAGGATTGTTTCTCAGGATCCTTGTATGCTCTGTCCGGTGTGCGCCTCTAAGTGCCATGCTGGCTCTGTGCTGCGGGGGCCTATCGGGGCAAAAGGTGCCTCAATCCTTTGGCTTCTGCCTTGGGAGAGGCATCTCTCATGCCCCAGGCTGGGACCCCCCTACAAGGGGTCTGGGGGTCCAAGATCAACTTGGACCTCCCCATTGGCATGTTTGCGGGGCACTCACATCAGAGCTGTGATGGAGCACACCCACCTGCGAGTCGCCGAAACCAGAAGTCCATCCTTCAAGTACTTTGGTGGGCTGGACAATTTGGAAGGAA
The DNA here is from genome assembly GCF_001447785.1 of Gekko japonicus. Taxonomy (NCBI): domain Eukaryota; kingdom Metazoa; phylum Chordata; class Lepidosauria; order Squamata; family Gekkonidae; genus Gekko; species Gekko japonicus. The sequence goes on along the minus strand of NW_015177029.1, from coordinate 457,445 downwards.
GTGGTTCTTCAGTGACCCCAGTCCTGAGCTGTGTAGGTAAGAACCAGCACTTTGAATTGTGCCTAGAAACAGATGGGCCACCAGTGCAGATTTTCGGGTACAGGCGTGGGGCGGTCCCTGCACCCCACCCTGACACTAGCCTGGCTGCTGCGTATTAGACCAGCGTATGTTTCCAAACAGTTTCCCAAGGCAGCCCCACATACAGCACATTATAGTAATCTAACCTGGATGAGGTCAGAGCATGGATCCTTGTGGCCAGATCTAGCTTTTCGATCTGGAGTACCAGCCAAAGCTGATAAACAGCACTGTTGTAAACCAGGATGATGAAGAAGAGAAGAGATTGGATTTATACCCCTCCCTTCACTTGGAGTCTCAGAGCGGCTTACAATTTCCTTTCCCTCCCCCTCCCCACAACAGACACCCTGTGAGGTAGGTGGGGCTGAGAGAGCTCTTTTGAGGACTGCTCTGGAGAGAACAGCTCTGAGAGAACTTGTGACTGGCCCAAGGTCATGCCGGCAGCTGCATGTGGAGGAGTGGGGAAATCAAACCCGGTTCTCCCAGATTAGAGTCCGCGCTCTTAACCAATACACCAAACTGGATCCTGCAGTCTCCCTCAGCTCCCCCTTTGCTCAACGAATGCCTCCGTCACCTCTTTTCCTTCTCTTCCTCGAACAGGAAGAAAGGCAGGTCTATGTAACAGACACCTCTGATCCCAGGGTCTTTCAGAAGAGGCCTGATATGTTAGAGATTCTGGGCTCAGTGGCAGCGTAACTGAAGGACTTTGCTGTCCAGCATTACAACATAGCCAATTAAGTCCCCCTCCTTATTCATATGCATGGGTTTTTTTTCCATCTTGGCTACATGGAGGAGTCTGTCAGAGTCATTCAGGGTCTACCACTAAGCAACTGTTCCCCCTTGCAGTCCCAAAAGCTGAGCCTGTGGTGCTAAGTGGCTTCCCGGTTGCGTCTAAAGGTTGAGCGGAGAGAGCTTTTAACATTCAGCACCTTGACGGACGCAACTCTCCCTCCCTGGGCCTGCCAAAGGTACAAAGTCCTGGCAAGGAAGCAGAAGCAAACGGAATGAATAATGCGGCCAGTCCAGTGCCCAGCAGGGGATGACCTTTGCAAGCTCGCGTGTAAGCGCAGCCCGCCTCCGGGCGCGTCATTTGACCATCAGGATCGGCACCCAACCTTCGACATTTCTAACGCCAACACAAAGCATCAGTGCCAGGCGCTATTAATAGGCCTGCCTTTCTGCACAAAGAGGGGAGCAAAGGAACAGGAACCAGACTACAAAGGAGCTGCTAATTAAAGAACACGGTTGCTAGACGCTCATTGTATATATTGGGGGGAGGGGAATAATAACTGGAGAGAATGAAAGGTTTCATTTTAATCAAGCCAGAGCCTGATAGCAGCCGTTAATGGGGAGAGAGCTTGAGAGGAACACGTGCTTTTAAATGTGTACTCCTTACGGGGACCAGCTCCCATTTGGTGCCCACGCAGTTCTTGATGATGAACAGAAAAGGGAGAGACTTCCTCCAAGGTTAGTTATTGAAGTGTGTAGCCTAGCTGAGTCCAAGAGCTCACGGGGGGTGCATTTGGGCGTCATGCACGAACCAAGCAAGCTGTGGCTTGAGTAGTCCAAGATCCTGGCATGGAAGGCCTGGTGTTTGTGTGTTCCTTGCCTGCCCCTCAGGTTGTCTGAATATCCATGGCTCAGAAGAGAGCATCAGTCAGTTCTGGCATGTGGCTTGCAGGTGCCCCATTCCTGTCAGCCCAAGCATAAGTTCTCTAAACCCAACGCAAGCTTTTTTAACACACAAACCAGGCACCACCACCCTTCCAAGAGCCATCAAGTTGCAGCTGACCTATGGCGACCCTGTCGAGGCTTCAGGGCAAGAGTTTCAGAGGCGGTTTGCCATCGCCAGTTTGGTGTAGTGGTTAAGTGCGCGGACTCTAATCTGGGAGAACCGGGTTTGATTCCCCACTCCTCCACTTGCACCTGGCTGGATGACCTTGGGCAAGCCGTAGTTCTGATAAGAGCTGTCCTTGAAAAAGAGCAGTTTCTGTCAGAGCTCTCTCAGCCCCACCACCTTCCTCACAGGGTGTCTTTTCTATCTTCTTCCTCAGCAGGGTCCTCCATTCCCAAGTGCAGTCCTTGGTACCTTTGGCTCACTCGACGTCTTTCATCTTGTATGGGCAGATGGCACACGGTGCTAGATGAATATGGGGGGCCATGGAGGGGCCGTGGTGCACCAGCAGAAGGAACATATGAGATCCCAGCCAGCATTAAGGCTTGTAAGAACATAAAAGAAACTAGTGTTGGATCAGGCCAATGGCCCGTCCAGTCCAACACTCAGTATCACACAGTGGCTTAGCTGAGCAAATGTTCCTAACATTTTTTTTGGCAAGGTGAAGCATCGGGATCAACAGTCATCGTAAACTGGCCATCATTACCAGCCCTCGCATTGGTGCTACTAAGGCAAAATTGTTTTCCTTGCAGATCCACCAGAATCTTTGCCGAAGGGGGTGGCGCTCTGGTGACACGTTTGCGGCTCGCAGTAATCTTATCGCCGGGAATGAAAGTTTTGTGGCACTCATTGTTTTTTAATTTGCAGCGTTTCAGGCTTGAAGTCCTCGCTTTATAGATTCTTTGTCCCTCCACCCCACTTCTTTGCAAGGAACTCATTGGCTTTGCTGTGTGTAACCATTGATTCGCTGTATTAGGAGCTTGATAAAACAGATTAGCCGCAATAGAATGTTAATCAAAGCCATGTTTCAAAGTTAGTGCTTTCCAAACGTATTCTTCCTTCCCTTCCCGGTTTGTCGAAAATTCAGTCGTTATTCGTTGATCAACTGGTAGTCAGAGAGGAAACCTGGCACCCTGAAAGATTAATGGGCGAGACAGTAAAGCAAGACAGAGTAATGGGACAATACAATTATATTTTGCTGTATTGTGTTCTTGATAGCCGTGTCTAAGTGAGGGGTGGCCAGGAGCAAGAATGTCCAATTAGATTTGCAGGCTCCAGAGATGGTCATTTTATAGCTAGATTCATTGCCAGCTGAGGTGCAAAGATGCCAAGGACGAGAGAGAAGTGCACACAGCACCCTGAAGTTGTAAAGGAGAAGCAGGTTTGTAATATTCCGTTTATGGAGCTGCCGATCCTGAAGCCCGTCTTTCATTGGAGGGGTTAGTAGCGGGCAGCTGCTAAGCTCAATCTAATATAGCCATAGCCCCCACAAAAGCGAGGGGTGGCGTTGGATGGGGTCACTCAGTTTGCTAGCATCTCACTACTGCCTTTTGGCAAAACTACCTGCTCACTGAGAATTTACTTGTTCTCAGATATTACTTGAGCCAAGGTTTGAGGTTAAGTTAAGAATTTTGGGTGGGACCAAGGAGATATAGAGAGCTGTGCTTCTTCACTCAAAGAGCAATTAACATGTGGAATTCACTGCCACAGGAAGTGGTGGTGGCTACAAGAATAGACAGCTTCAAGAGAGGACTGGATAAACATATGGAGCAGAGGTCCATGAGTGGTCTATTAGCCACTAGGTACAGATGGTTCACTGTGTCTGGGGCAGTGATGCTCCATATTCTTGGTGCTTGGGGGGGGGGAACAGTCAGAGGGCTTCTGGAGTTCTGGTCCAGATGGTAGACCTCCTGATGGCACCTGGGTTTGGGCCATTGTGTAACACAGAGTGCTGGACTGGATGGGCCATTGGCCTGAACCAATGTGTTCTTATGTCCTCTTATGATGGGCATTGAAACGGGTGATCTGGGGAGGTGGGGACAAAAGGAGAGTGACATGATCATCTTTTGCCATGGGGAGGACAGGAGAGGAAGGAATAGGCAGAGCCCTGAGGGTCTAACTACAAGATACTTTTTCCTGGGTATGTCCCCAAGTCAGTATGCATGTTCTGGGAGTCTGTGTCTCCAAGGCACACGCAGGACTGAGATAAGAACTGTGGCACGAGAGGGGGGGGGGCCTTCAGCCTGCTGTCTGGGCTGTTTTCCCAACCTGAAAGGACCTGGGGAGCTGCCCTTGGCCTGTCAGGAGGGGGTGTTCACACAAATTTGAACAATGGGGCAAATAGTACCTACTCCTCCAGAGCCATTTCAGGTTGTGAAAATGGCACAAGGGAATGCTTAGGCCCCCTCTTTTTGTGCTCTGTGGTTCCAGTCTGAATTCCGCCCCCCACATGCCTGGAAATTGAATTCCAAGACATTGCAGGGTACGTTTGACTGGAAGTGAGGGTTGCCGAACCTCCACATTGGGGTATGTGTGGGGATCTCCCAGAATTACTAGTGCTCTCCAGACAAGAGACTTCAGTTCCCATGGAGATAATGGCTGTTGTGGAGGATGGACTCTGTGGCATTGTGCCCCGCTGAGGCCCCTCCCCTCCCCAAACCCCGCCCTTCCTAGGCTCCACCCCCAAATCTCCAGGTATTTCCCAAGTGGGAGCTGGCAACCTTACTGAGTCCTCCTAGGGGACCTAGACACATGTGGTAGTTAGGCCCTGCAGGGTTGCCAAATCCAGACTGCAAAATTCCTGGAGATTTGGAGGTGGTTCCTGGGGAGGGCAGAGATTGGAGAGGGGCGGGACCTCAGCAGGTGTACAGTTGCCATAGAGTCTACCCTCCAAAGGCCATTTCCTCCAGGGGAACTGATGGCTGTACTCTGGAGACTGATTGTCATTCCAGGAGTACTCCAGACCGCGTTTGCAACGCTACCCCTGAGCATAGTAAAAATTCTTCTTCCCTTCAGGCTTCTGGGGCACCCTGAAACATTTTGGAAGGCAAAGTGGCAGCCAGCCTGCTTCCTTCGCTATACATAGCTGGAGAAGGGCCATACGAAGCGGCGGCATCCCTGAAGCATGTAGGCCATTCAGACTGTTAGATGTGTTGTTCGTCGCTTTTGCTTTGTTAAACCGCTTCCTGCATACTAAACCCATAGAACATCTTCGCTTTCTTTTCGAAGGGGGCAGCTTCACACTTTCGCGATAGATTCCCGAACACGACGGATGCCACGAACCCAGCAAAACCTTCTCGGGCGGCTCCCAGGAGCTGAAAGCGTTTGAGCTGTCAGTCCTAACCAGCTTTCCGTTAATTCTCGTTTGACGTGGTGTCTGGAGCCGGTCTCTCGCCTTTGCTGCAGCGAGGGCTCACAGCAGGCGGGAGCAGCTTAATCGATCGGCGATCCTGGTCACCCAGAAAGGGTGTTAATTGGCCTGGATGCTTCAAGCATTCGACACGGGCTGACCTAATCAGCAGCAGCAGCAGCCGTGGAGGACTCGATACGGGAGGGGGAGGGGAGGCGGTGAGGAAATGGGAGCCCACTCCTCTGGGTCACTTGGTATGGAGGATGGTTGGCATACCAAACTAGGAAAGAGATAAAGTACAGATAGGCCTAAACCCAACTTTTGATCATAATTTTGATTCTATTATTTCGGTATTTTAAAGTTTTTAGATCCTTATTTATAATTTTAGATGCCATTATATTTTATAATTTTACTGCTCCCTTAACTGTATTTGGGGAGCTGTGGTGGCTCAAGTGGTTGACGCTGAACTGCAGGCTGTGGAAGGTCGGTAGTTCAGCAGCTCGAGACCCGAGTGTGCCACATGACGGAGTGAGCTCCCGTCTCTGGTTCCAGCTCCTGCCAACCTAGCAGTTCGAAAGCAAGAAATTGCAAGTAGATAAATAGGTACCACTTCGGTGGGAAGGTAACAGCGTTCCGTGCGCCTTTGTGTTTAGTCATGCCGGCCACATGACCACGGAAACGTCTTCAGACAGCGCTGGTTCTTCGGCTTTGAAACGGAGATGAGCACCACAACCCTAGAGTTGGATTCGACTGGCTTTCGAGCAAGGGAACCTTTACCTTTACTTTAACTGTATTTACTTGTCTTCTATTATACTGGTCTATGACCGTAATAAACTTGATTGATTGGTATGGAGGAGGAACTGGCCAAGACTGACTGAGGAAATACGGCAGAAAGGACATGATGATTGGCAAATGTAAGGGGTTACCAACCTCCAGGTGGGACCTGGAGTCCTCCCAGAATTACAGAGTATCTCCAGACCAATGCTCCCTCTAAGCTGTGGAGTCTTGTGAGCACAAGTTGTGCTTTGTGAGCTACCGGCATTAAAGTTGTGAGCGGGCGATCTGGCTATGGCATAAATTAGTTTGCTCTGGAGCCATCATAGAATCACAGAGTTGGAAGGGGCCATACAGACCATCTAGTCCAACATCCTGCCCAATGCAGGACCGCCCTAAAGCATCTCCGTCCTGAGCTAAGGCAAAAATGTGTGAGCTGGAGGCCAAAGAGCTGTGAGCTAGCTCACCCTAACTCAGCTTAGAGGGAACACTGCTCCAGACGACAGGGATCCGCCCTCCCGGAGGGAACAGCCGCTTTGGAGGCAGCTTCGGCATCCCACCCCCACTGAGCCCCCTTCCGCCCTCCCCCTCTGCCCTCCCCAGGCACTGCCCCCAAATCTCCAGGAATTTCCCAAGCTGGACTTGGCAACCCTATGTGGTCACCCGAAGGCATGGCTGCCCAATGCGGGACAAGCAGAGGGAGCTCATGGGATACTTGGGCAAGAGGTGGTGGTGGTTTGTACACCTGGCCGTGGCCTCCGTTTTTGCTTGTCTCTCCAGCGCTGAATCGCTGGCACCTCTTTGGCTCAGCAGGCAAGAGACAAAACACCCAACAAAGGATGTCGAAGACATTTCAGGGGCCCCATTTTGTGCGTTGGCATTGAGCATCACACAGTTGCTATTCAAGGCTGGCCGCCACTGGTCTCAGCATAGGTAGCAGCTCCTGGATTGTGCCAGTTCCTGGAAACGATGGAGACCTGCTGCCCTGGGATCCCAAGGCGCTCAGGAAGGCAGACCCCTGGTCTCCGTACTTGTAAGGGTGCAGTACCGGAGCAACAGGGGAAAGCAGGTTTCTTCTGCATACAGTTGCCTGGAAGATCGGGAAGGCCTTTCACCCCAGGTGGAGAAACACTTCTCTGTGGGCGTCAAAAGCTAATTCAGGTCAGTCCAAATAAACCACACGACAGTGGTACAGTTGTGCATCCAGATGCTATCAGCCATGTGCAGAACCTTGGCTGCAGTCCCACACTTTCCTGGGAGTAGGCCCCACTGAATAGTATGGGACTTACTTCAGAGCAGACCTGCTTAGGCTTGCTTCCTCCGTTTAGCCACCATGATGCTCAAAGGAAGCCGATGAGTTGGGAAAGGGTTTGAGAGCAGTGCAAGAAAGGTGGGAAAGGGGCTCAGATGGTGAACTCTGCCCTCTTGGTACCAGGGCACACCTGATATGCCCATAAATCAGAGGCTATAGTCAGAGGCCCGTGTTTGTTTCACGGATCTGCTTGTGCAAAGGAACACTTGTGTGTTCTTGCTCTCCCGCCAGATAGATGGGGTGGGGGGAAGCTTTTGAGAGGGGATCAGAGGAGCTGCCCCATTGGCTCCGTTCAGATTGTGGGTCTCTGAAGGACTGAAGCATCAACCAGTCTTTGCAACCTACTCAGGGAAAACAGTCTCAGTGCGGAAACAGAATTAAGAAGTACATGGCCTATTTTTTAAAAAAAATATTAAACCGGCATTAGTAAAAAATAAATGTAATAATAATAATAACAACAATAAATTTAAAAAGTCATAACAACAACAATCACAGTAATAGCTTCAGGATGAGTCACTGTGTTGGACTGAAGCCACTGGACTCAAACTTTAATCATAGTAATTGTCAGTTTATAGTCGGTCTTGTCACTGTCTTTTGCAAAGACGGACAACCCAGCTCTGGGAGCATCCCTGGCAGGCGGGTGTTATTCATGTGCTGCGATATGCAGATTGCAAGAGAAACGGAGGTGCGGCAGCACTAATGACGGCGTTCATCAACTCTGCGGCACTTCAAGTGTGCAACCCGTTTTGCGATCGTTACTTCCACTGTCCCCACATCTGGTGTGGCGCCCTGGAGATGAAACAGGTTTTCTGTTGGCTGAGCCTTTGCTGGCAAGCTCCTGCCACGGGGCACGTTGTGGCACAGTCCAGCCAGAGTTCAGTACATTGGGAGAGAGTCAGGAATGTGCTTTGGTCCCTGTAGCTTAAGAGGGCTGAACTGTGGCTGGATTATACTGCCGGGTCTTCCAGGGGTCAGAGGGCACGCCCTTCCGTTTGCTGGAGCAGACTCAAATGGCTGCTGTTCAAGAAGTGATGGCTGGGAATCGTTCCTCGTCGCTGATGCGCACGTCTCCCAAATGGCGGAAGATGATAAAGGTGCCCCCCTGAACCCCGAGTGGTGCCCCCTGTTGGCATGCTACTCTGCTCTCGGGGGTATTCCTTCCCCAACGGGTTCGCCTTCCGGCTGCCATCCGAGCACCATCCGATTCCAGATTCAAAATGCATTTCAGGCACTGCATATTTACATTAGATATTTTTAAATATTCATTTCTGTTTTCTCGGCTGTTTTGGTTCTCTGCCCTGCAGTGTTTTGTAGATGGGTCTGTGTTGTGTTCGGATGGTGTAGGGTCTCTCTCCCCCCCTCCCCAGCCCCAGAATGCCATTGACATTAAATAACATGCATTTTATGGGGAGATTTTGGTGTGAGGACACAGGAAGTGGCATAAAAACACAGAATCATGGGTTTGATTCACTGAAGAAGCAAAGTTTAAGTGGGGATTTTCAGATCAAATCGCTGGAGACGAGAAATTCAGCATCACCCCTAACCTGGGCAAGTGTGTGTGCCTTCTGGCATGAACCAAAGCCCTCCTACGAGTGCTTTTTCCTCCCACTCTTTAAACTTTCCAGCTACATTTTTAAGAGTTCTGGTTCTCTTGGGAGTTCATTACTGTTCAGAACAGTCGGCAGCTTATTATATTTCACGGTGTGTTGCACTAGCTGCCTCCAACACTGCTTTTCCTGTGTAGCATTGTCTCTTATTAAGACATTAGTTAGCAGATCAATTAAGGTGGCAGTTCTGCACCCAGATGCTTGAGAAGAAGCCCTGTTTGAACACAAGCAGACTTGCTTCTGTGTAAGCATGCCCAAGATTAGGCCATAAGGCATTCTTGGTCATCAAACGTTGCATCCAATATAGAGTCAAGCCCCTGATAAAAAGACCCTGCCAACAAAAGTCCGCATGGTCAAAGCCATGGTCTTCCCAGTAGTCATGTATGGCTGCGAGAGTTGGACTATAAGGAAGGCTGAGCGCCGAAGAATAGATTCTTTTGAACTATGGTGCTGGAGAAGACTCTTGAGAGTCCCTGGGACTGCAAGAAGATCAAATCAGTCAATCCTAAAAGTAATCAACCCTGACTGTTCCCTGGAAGGCCAGATAATGAAACTGAAGCTCAAATACTTTGGCCAGCAAATGAGAAGGGAGCACTCACTAGAGAAGACCCTAATGCTGGGAAAGATTGAAGGTCAAAGAAGACTGGGACGGCAAAGGATGAGATGGTGAGACAGTGTCATCGATGCTGAAATTGAGCAAACTTCAGAGGATGGCAGAAGACAGGAAGGCCTGACATGATCTGGTCCATGGGGTCGTGAAGAGTCGAACTTGACTGTGCGATTGAACAACAACAACCCTGAAGACCACTTGAATGGTACCGACATGCTCAGCTCTGCACTGCATTGTGGACGGTATATCTCCTAATAGCATGAAATGGTGAAATGGTTCCTAATGGGGTGATAGTGGCCTCAAAAGAGGATGTTTCTCTTGAAAGAACACACGTCTGTTTTCAGTTCCGTGTTATCTGGATAGAGACCTCTCTGCTGCAGAAAAGACCAGAATATGGAAATGCACCATTTATATCCAGCAAATTTACCAACATGTCCATACCTTCTAGGCACTCAGCTAGCAGTGCTGAGACATTACATGTAACATGATCCATGGTTCTTCAACTGGGAGTTGGAAGAAGAAGAAGAGAGATTGGATTTATACCCTGCCCTTCACTCAGAGTCTCAGAGCAGCTTACAAACGCCTTTCCCTTCCCCTGTGAGGTAGGTGGGGCTGAGAGAGCTCTTTCAAGAACAGCTCTGACAGAACTATGGCTTGCCCAAGGTCATGCAGCAGCTCCAAGTGAAGACGTGAGGAATCAAACCCGGTTCTCCCAGATTAGAGTCCATGCCAGTGTTCCCTCTAAGCTGAGTTAGCTCACACTTTTTTAGCCTCCAGCTCACACATTTTCGTCTTAGCTCAGGAAGGATAGCTCCAGAGTAAAGTAATTTATGCAGTAGCCAAATCGCTTGCTCACAACTTTAATGCCAGAATTTTTGCTCACAAGACTCCACAGCTTAGAGGGAACATTGGACTCCGTGCACTTAGAGACCACCCAGCATGGGTATGGACAGCTCGCCCTTGGGCAGTCCCCCACTGTAAGTTCACCGGCAACTACAAAACTCTGAACCTTCTCCCTAGTTTCTAGCTATAGTTGGAAGCAAGTTTGGGCTCATCTGTTGTGTACCGAAGCTCAAGTTAGACTAGAACGTGCCCTTCTTATATTTCCGCCCACACCAGCCACGCAGAGCTTTGGAACAAGCTCAATCCCTGCCTGTGAAAAGAGGGCTCTATGGTAGCTCCCAAACTGCAACACCAGCTGTACAGCTCCTGAGGAGAGGAGCACTGTGGGAGCATTGTGACAACTCCATGTGCAGGATACACATCTCAAGGTGCTCTTCGCCATCTGTTGCATATGGCATCGCAGTCCTTTAAAAAAAAAAAAGAAGAAGAAAAATATACGGTTCTATTTAAGATTTATAATCAACGACACTAGAGTCCTTGCCTGCAAATGGAAAAACAGAGTTGCAAAACTAAATATTTGCAGCAAAGGCCACGACTGACAAACTTAGCCAGTTCAGACAGCCTTTGGATTAATGGTGGGCAAAGATCTCTCTGGATTGGTTTCTTGGGGGGGGGGGGAGGCTTTGCCTAGGAAGGTCTTACAGGTATTTAATGTGCGACAGGAATAATCTAATGAACCGGATCAAATTGAGGAGACTGGAAGGACCAGTCACAACTCAACAGAAGAAACAGACTGAAAAGCATGTAATAATGACGTGATGACTTTACATGTGGCGTGGCCTCAGACCAGGGGCAGCCTGACTGTATTCACTTCTGGTCAGGTTTCAAGAGGCCCCCGCTTGTCACTTGGGCCCTGTGAGGCTGGGCTGCCGGCCACAGACACGTTTTAGCCCTGACCCCGTAGTGACAGCTGTGAGCATAGATGGGATTAGACAGATCTGTGGAGGAGATGTCCATCAGTAGCTGCAGGGCAATTGCTAAATGGTGTCTCCAAATTCAGGGGCAGTAAACCTCTGAATACCAGTGCCAGGAGGCAACATCAGGGGAAGACCTTTGTCTCTATGCCCTGTTGTTGGTCCGCCATAGCAACTGGTTGACCACTGTGTGAAACAGGATGTTGAACTAAAAAAGAAGAGGAGTAGTAGGAGGAGTTAGGAGGAGTTGGTTTTTATACTCCGCTTTTCTCTACCATAAAGAGTCTCACAGTGGCTCACAATCACCAGGCTTCTTATTGGCTCTCCTCAAGCCAATGAAAGAGAAGAAGAGGAGAAGAGATTGGATTTATAGCCCGCCCTTCACTCAGAGTCCCAGAGCACCTTACAAACTCCTTTCCCTTCCCCTCCCCACAACAGACACCCTGTGAGGTAGGTGGGGCTGAGAGAGCTCTGACAGAACTATGGCTTGCCGAAGGTCATCCAGCAGCTGCGAGTGGAGGAGTGGGGAATCAAACCCAGTTTCCCCAGATTAGAGTCTGCGCATTTAACCACTACACCAAACTGCCTCTCAGTAAATGGACCAGTGGTCCAGTCCAGTGGGACTCTTCTTATATTTATGTAAAAACTCATTCTAAGAAGCAGGCCTGTCTGTGTCACCAATCACCTGGAATTAAACCAAGGTCCTGAATGTACCTGAAACACACAACAATGCAGTGGCTAGGGACTGAGGGACTCCACTCTGCCATTGAAGCTTTCTGGGTGTTCTGGTGCCAGTCACAGACTGGGAGACTCACCTGCCTCACAGGGTTCTTATGAGGATAAAATAGGGAGGAGAAAAATGGCATTAGCCACTTTGGGTCCCTGTTGGGGAGGCGGGGGGGGGGCAGGGGATAAATGAAGTAAAAACGAAACCATGAATAACCATGTTGGGTGGGCCCCACATACCATGGAGAGGAGAGCATCTTCTTCTCCCCCAGTGGATTTAAACTTTGGAAACCTCCTTGCGGGTTCCTGGAACTTTCTGCGTTTGGTGTGGGAAAACAGCATGGAAAGTTCAAAAAAAGTAGCATCATCATCACAATGATTCATGTACCTCACTGTTCCTTTCATCTGCTGAACTTTCAGCAGTGGCTTCTTGTCTCCGGGCTTCCCAGCTTGTCTTTCCGAAAAGGAATGTGCTCTCTCTCTCCCTGCTTCAAACCACCAATTGCTCCTTTCTCTCCTCCTCCTTTGACTAATGAATTAATCCCCCCCTCTCTAGGGTTAAGCGAGCTTGTCGCTTGCAGATGTGATGTTTTCAACCGCAGCCCTCCTGCAGAGGGACGGGGTGGGCTTTGCTCCGTCTGCCAGCTTCCTGTTGTTCCAGCACCTGAGGCCTGGGTAGGATGGAGGGAGGCGGGGGCTTACATAGGCGTAATCTTTGTGGGGGCGGCGGGGCGTTAGCCCTCGCCGAAATTTTCAGGAAGGTGCTCAGCCTCCCCTGGGAGCCACCCTTGCTCCTAGCAAAGCAATGCCTCTGGCCCAGCCCCAGCCCCCCCCCCCCGGGAATTGGAAAGTCTACACCCTTGCTTGAGAAGGCTGCCTTATTCAGTCATCCAATCTGGTTCCCATTCTCTCGTGGCTGGTTTCCAGGTTACCTTTCCATCTGGGGGGGCTTCTGCTTCATGGGATCAGTCGGCCACAGTGGGGTTTCCCTTCCAGCTTTTGCCGGGGAAATTGGATTCTGCCCTGCAGACCGTGGCTCCCCCCCCCCCCACATGCTAACAACACCGATTTCATATTGTGGTCCGGACTCTTCATGAAGACTCATCCAGTTTGCCTCTTCTGGATGGACACTACCATGCGTATGGCCTGGAAGATGGAAGAAGCGATTAATGTTTACCTGTAACAATAACATCTAAGCGGGTGTCCACTCATGTACATTATGCTTAAAAGATCCCTCAGTAGCAGCCCTAGGATGGCAAGCCCCTCAGCTTCTGAGACCCCCAAACATGGAAAGAGCCTTTGAGTTCCAGTCTCTCCTTTTGCGCAAAAGCAAGAAAGCAGCTTTATTCTTCCATCGTGAACTAGGGTTCATTGAACAGAGTTTGAGTCCAGTGGCACCTTTAAGACCAACAAAGTTTAATTCTGGGTACAAGCTTTTGTGTACGTGCATGCTCCATTGGCTTCATCGAGGCTTTGAAGAGGGGTTCTTTCAAGAAATCTTAGCTGCCGCTTTTGTGTCTGGCTCAAAGTTAACTTGTCTCCAGAGTCTGGCAGCAGTTGACTTCAGACTTGGTTTTTCATTTCATAAAGCTTACATTTTTGATGCCCCCCCCCCCGATTCTGTAAATGTGCATCTATTTTTTTTAAAAAAAACTTTCAAAACTTATTCAGGTGCATCGTCATCAGCATCGAGGGGACTAGGTCAGATACTGGATGAACGACTGTTTCCCCATGAAGCCGTGTGGTGGAAGGACCATCTGATCCAGTGGAGCCACGTCTATAGGCGTTTTGTTTGAGCTAGAGTAGTGTCGTAAAATATGCTGCCACATTTTTCAGACTTGCCGCCACAAAGAGGTGCTTGTACACATGGTTCATGCACCTACGCCCATGAGGATGTACTGCAGGGATTATTGTTTTCCAGGGTGTGAACTGTCCCCATGTCTTGTTTTTGACTAAACTCTTTCAGGAAGATCACTTTGTATATAGACCTTTTTTTTGGGGGGGTGACCCCATCATTTGGTACGATGCCTGTCACAGTTGGCGCTGGCTGATTAGCAGGACTGTGCTACATCAGTTTCTCTTCAAAGCCAGTGCACAGGGCAAGTCATAAACATCACGGCAGCATAGCTGACACTACAGTCCCAGCATCCAGCCGTTGTGCACTAGATCCTGGCTATGCCTCATGGAGGAAAGACTGGAGCCCCTTAAAACTATTCTGTGTTGATTCCCTCCCACTAAGCTGAATAGGGAGGGGAGGCAGTGTGGTATCGTTCAATCTTATCAGATCTTGGGAGCTAAGCAGAGCCAGTACTTGGATGGGATGTACTGAGGGCCACAGGCATAAGACGGCTTTAAAAGGAGACTAGACAGATAGGTGGAGGAAAGATCTCTTCGTGGCTAGTAGCCATGGTGACTAAATGAAGCCTCCACACCAAAAGGCAGTCAACCTCTGAATCCCAGTTCCTGGAGGCAACATCAGGGGAAGGTCTTGGCCACTATGGCCTGTCGCTGGACCTCCAGAGGAACTGGCTGGCCACTGTGTGAGACAGGAGGCTGGGCTAGATGGACCACTGGTCTGATCCCCATGCAGACATGGGGAAGCTTAATTGTCCTGCTTAACTCCAGGGTTCCCATGGGCATCTGGCTGCCCACTGTTGGAAGTAGGGCTCCCAAATCTCGCCAAACCGCGGCAGGGGATTGCATGTCTTTGCAGAATCCCTGCTGCTGGGACAGCGAGATGTGTTGTACCGCCATCGCCAGGACATGACGCACGCATCGCTCTGGCAACAGGGCTGTTTGGCGATGGGTGGTGCAACGCATCTCGCCGTCCCCGCGGCAGGGATTCTACAAAGACATGCAATCCCCCGCCACGACTTGGCAACCCTAGCTGGAAGGGAGGGGCTAATCCAGTAGAACCCATTTTATAGTCTGGATTGCTGCATCATCATGCAGGGTCCCAGCTTCATAGCTACCATGAAAGAGAGTTTGGAACCCTTGTCTACCTTGTTGGGGAGTAAACATCGTGTAGAAAAGGAAAAGTGTTGGCTGTAGTTTTTGCAGCCACACACCTATTTAGCTTGTCTGCTAGGCACCAAGGGAAGCCACACCCCCTTTATTGCCTCGCCACCCACACTACTATAGCAGCATAGAAAGGTGGCCACAAACTGAACCTGCTCTGTCTTAATCTGGTTAGAACAGAGTGTGAGCAAATGTTCTGAAGACAGGCAAGATGAATGATTAGAAGCGGTTAAATACATCCCACCTGTGGGGAAGCAAAGAGATTAGGACTGTAGAAAGGAGGCATATGAGAACCCATCTATCACGTCGCTATGACATAATGAACGGCATTAAAGAGTGCAGGATAAACAATTCTGTGTATCTTCTGATAACAGGAGGCAAGTTTGTCCTGAAAATTATTTTGGGCTTCCCCTACAGGCTCCACCTGCGTGGCTTGTTAACTCATGGCTGGTTGGCGATGTGTCGATGCTTGCAAAGACTGGGCAGAGCTGGCCACAGTTTGTACCCTCCTGCTAGCTCAGAACCTCTGGCCCCTGCAGCTGCTGCTGCACCTGTCGCTGCTACTGGCGTATAGTTTATGCAAGTGCCAAAGAATGGACATGAACGCATGCACCTGTGAGACAACCCCCCCCCCCAACAACACCCAGTTGCAACCAGCAGCAGTGGGACCGAGGGCAGGTGTTGGAAGAGGAACAAAGAACAGGAGCTCTCAGAGAGGAAGGAAAGCCATTGGGCCTACCCATGTGTATCCCAGTGAATCTATGGGTTTCCTCAAACCGTGACCATTTCCAGTTGGGGAAAATGGCACAGAAGAGAGCATGCAGGAACTGAGGAGAACCCACAACTCATGTATGGGTGTGTTACGTCCAATGGGCTGGCAATCTCAATCCCATCCAGTGTTCCTTCTAAGATGAGTTAGTGTGAGCTAGCTCAGTTTTTTAGCCCCCACCTCACACATTTTTGTCTTCACTCAGGAAGGATGGCTCCAGAGCAAACTAATTCACGCAGTAGCCAAATGGCTCACTCACAACTTCAATGCCAGGAGCTCACAAAGTAGAATTTTTGCTCAGAAAGCTTAGAGGCAGTATTGATCCCATCCTGTATTATCTGAAATGGGTGACCATAATGCAAGTATTGCCAGACTTGCAGTCAAAGTTTTCCCGAGTATCGCTACCCCCCCCCCCCCCCACAGTTTGGAGCAGCCCTAAATTAGAGGCCAGGAGGTTTTTCAAGGCAGGGACCGTCTGCTGTGTGAGGCCAAGAGGAGCCAGCCAGCTTTGTCTCCCTAGACCCCAACTCGGGAGGGCTTTATTGCCTTTCCTTTTGATTCGAGAGGCTCACAGATACATCCCCCTGAGCAGCAGAAAATGTGCAGCTATTCTGTTTGGAACCAAGAGGCTGATAACATTTAGCCACAACCAATGTAATTTTCGGATCATTATCTTTGAGTAAGAACAGTTTCTGGAGAGTAGGGAGGTGGCTTCATAGGGGCATAATATAGTGGTTCCAAAGCGTCGCAAACAGAGGGGCACTCGAGCAAAATGTGGAAAGGCATATGGATCATTTGCAGGCCACAAGGGCAGATTGTGTCAGAATACACCCGGCCAGCATGCCAGCCCCGTAAAACCATGGAAGGAGTGATGTCCAACCTAGCAAACAAGAATGCCCTAGAAAACTGTGGAACTGAGAGATAATAGAAATTAGAGGGTAATACATTCAAGGAGAGGGGGAATGCCGTAAAACAAAGCAGAACAAACACAGCAGTCTCTCTCTAAGGTACTGCGATGCTCAATCTCCAAGACGATCCTAATCAATGTAAGAGAATCCTGCTTTCCCCAGGCCAATATATTTTGGGGAGGGTGTTATTTCTTTTTAGCAGGCTGTACCCAGAGAACTACAACTTCACCTGACACATTATGAAAAGTAGGGGGTGAGTGCTGTATAATCTCCAGTACTGATTGTCAGGTAGAAGCTAGCAATTTCGCTGGAGTTAAAAATGGTATCCTGAAGGATCCATGCGCAACTAGGATGATGTCAGTCTTGTCGAATGGCCAGGTGTTTCCATTGATTGTTCTGTTGAGAGCCAGTTTGGTGCAGTGGTTAAGTGCATGGAGTCTAATCTGGGAGAACCAGGTTTGATTCCCCACTCCTCCACTTGCAGCTGCTGGATGACCCTGGGCAAAGCCAAAGTTCTCTCACCTATGTCAGCTCCACCTACCCACCCCAAATGAGAGAGCAGTTCTTTCAGCCCCACCTACCTCCCCACCTGTGGGGAGAGGGACAGAAAGGAGTTTGTAAGTGGCTCTGAGACTCCGAGTGAAGGGTGGGGTATAAATCCAATCTCTTCTTTTTCTTCTTCCGTTGCAGCTCCAGCAACCTGTCCTCTAATTGGCTGGTGCTTCCTTTTCTTCCTCCATATAGCACACAGGGAAGGGCCATGTCACAAAAGGGATGATGTCATAACATTACGTAGGTACACAGTTTGGCTACCCCATAATGTCACTGAGGACACTGAAAATAGAATAGAAAAAGGTGCACATGCTTTCCCAAGGGGTGGAGAAATGCCCCAGAGGAGAGCTGCTTTTTGACATCCCCTCCAAATGTTGCAGGTGCAGTAGTTTCATGGGAGGATGAGTGACAAACAGTACACAAATGCTCTCATGTATCTGTTTACAACACCTCTTGGTACAGGTAGGATACACAACTTGTGTCTCCCAAAAGCATGTGATGGCCGTGCCCCCCTCCCCCCATGGAACGATGCACGTTCCCTTATTTGCATGCAACAAGGCGCATTGCTACTGTTGGCATACTGAGTATCCAATGAGCCTGGCAGTTTATTCCTATTGGAGTTGAGTAGCAGGGATCTCACATTAGTCGGTGGTGTGTGTCATAAGGCATTTCCTCACGCACACCGGAGTTGAGTAGCAGGGATCTCACATTAGTTGGTGGTGGTGTGTCATAAGGATTTTCCTCACGCACACACACCCTTCTGGTGCACTGCAAACAGCTTTGGACAGGGTGGCACAGCATTTACTCTGATACAAGACTAGTGTGATCTTTTCCACATTATGTCATTCAGCTAGTGTAGAATGCGGCAGCTAGGCTGTTGATGGGTCTCATTAGGTGGGACCACATCCAGCCGGTGCTGAAGGCGCTGCACTGGCTGCCTATAGCGTACGGGATTTGCTTCGAAGTGCTGGTTCTTACCTATAAAGCCCTTGATGGCCAGGGTTCAGCTTACCTAAGGGATTGCCTTTCCCCATATGTTCCCCAAAGAGCACTACGGTCAGGGGCGCAACATCTTTTGGTTATTCCAGGCTCCAAGGACATCAAGTTGGCTGCAACCAGGGCCAGGGCCTTTTTGGTGGCGGCTCCTATCTGGTGGAAGGAGCTCCCGGAGGAGATCCGGGCCCTGCGGGACCTTATGCAGTTTCGCAGGGCCTGTAAGATGGCGCTCTTCCACCAAGCTTTTGCATAGGAGCCACCACCACCGAGTTGCCGTCTTTGACGGTAGATTCTATCAGGATGTGAGCTGGCCCTGGAAAGATGATCAGACGACCTGAAGAACTGCTTATGAAAAGACGACAGTACTATCCGGAACTTATGCTGATGGGTTATGCTGGTCTATGGAACCCCATCTTGGATTGATAAGAGCTTATTATTTAGAGCACTGGCACTGTGATTGACTTTTATTCTGTTTTTAGCTGTTGAATCGTGGCATATGCCTCTTTGTTAGCCACCCTGAGCCCGTTTGGGGAGGGCGGGATATAAATGTAAGAAATAAATAATAAATAAATGAATGAAAAGGGGAAGGAGGGTTATCTTGTATTTGCATACAAGAAAATGGGTGTGTGTGTACAACTTGGGGTGTGTGTTTGTGTTATGTTCCTTTTGAATAAATACAGCACTTTTCTAAGCAGAACCTTAATTACTTGTGCAAGCATTTGGGGCCATACAGGCCCCAAAGAACACTTCGGTCGGGGTCACAACACCGTCTAGTGACCCCGGGACCTAAAGAGGTCAGGCTTGCTGCCACAAGGGCCAGGTCCTTTTCGGTGGCGGCTCCTACCTGGTGGAATGAGCTCCCGGAAGAGATCAGGGCCCTGCGGGACCTTTTACAGTTCCGCAGGGTCTGCAAGACGGAGCTCTTCCGCCAGGCTTTTGAGTAGGAGCCGCCGCCACTATTACCACCATCGTGCACTGCAGAGCAGTGCCGTCAGGGGGGCTGGTTAGCCAACTGGGGGACATCTCGGCCCATGGCACCCCTTCTTTCTGTTGACCTCACGGTTGAGATTGAATAATGAGGGAGTATTTTTAACTACCGATGCATCCTGTAAGATTGAATTGTGTTTTAAATGGCTAATTGTGTAATTTTATCGCACTTGTGTGCCTAAATTGTTTTAATGTGTTATATTTTATTGTACTGTTGTGCCTGTGTAAGCCGCTCTGAGCCTGCATGCGGGGAGGGTGGGGTATAAATGAAATAAAATAAATAAATAAATAATTTTTTTTGATCATTCTACAGATGAGAAAAAGCAGAAGGCAACTTAGGATCTGTTGATGAGCAAGAAGGGGGTGAGTTATGGATAGCTTGTCAAATTCCCTCTATGATGCTGAGCTTGCCTTGGTCTGGACAGAACCCCCCCCCATCACCTGGGGACCCTCCTTTGGGGCAGGGCAGGGCTTAGAGGCTACTGAATAAATAGCATCTGGGCACCCCTTGCAGAGGAGCAGGATGCTAATGCTGCAGAGAGCTGTTGTAAATAAGAATATTTTAGTGGGCGTTTGTTAAGTGATGATAGTTCAGCCCTACTGGTAAAGGGGCTGCTGTCATTAAGATTGTTAGGCATGTGCCAGCCCATTCGTTTTAATGGGCTCGGGCACATCTATCTCTGTGTGGCAATCTGCACAGGATCATCCTGCCTCCCAACAAGGCCACAGATCATGGCTTGTTACGTTGACAAGCTCAAAATCTCAGAGCTAAAGTTTCAGAACATTGAAAGAACAAAAGCAATTTCTGAGGCTGTGGCTGAAGGCTAGCTTGCAAATTCTCTGAACAACTGATGGGAAAGATGGCCAATTTTGTAAGAGAGATGGCTATGTAAATTGAACGCGTGGAGTCCTGTGCTATAATCACCAGGACTGTGGCACACAGCAGCAGCTAGCTCAGTGGCATAATGTGTCAAACAGCATGAGACTAGCACCAGGCAATGCATTCTTGTGCCAGGAATGTCACCCATCACTGCCACTCAACCAGCACTAGAATTCTGCCTCTAAACCCCAATGCATTCTGGTCTTCTCTCTGCAGTGCTGCTGATGGGCACAATACGTCGAGAACACCAAAATGCAAGACAGGCCATCACTGTTGCAAGACGCATTAAGGAAGGGTGGCTGGGCTAGGTGCAGGTCAGTTCCAAACCACAATGATTAGTTTGTTCCGTGTGCACCATCAGTATCATGCATCACCGCTGAACCGCAGAGCTGAGCTACATGATCAGTAGAGATGCGTGGTGATGCTCTCGCTGGAATGCGCCGGGGGAGGGGGAAATCACAGGTTCAAATCCGCACAACCGTTAAGAAACTGCCTGCAAACTGGAAATAAGCATGCAAAGGGAACAAAGTGTGAGTCCAGTGGCACCTTTAAGACCAACAAAGTTTTATTTTAGGTATAAGCTTTCGTGCGCAGGAGGACTTCTTCAGATAGAAGGCTACCCACCTGAACCCAAGTGAAGGGAAAAGAGCTTTCACCTTATGCGTCTTCCTGATGTGCAAATTTCTTATTTGAGGGGCGTTTTTAATAAGAGGGCAGGACTCAAACACGCAGTCATCCGTCTCCTGTATGAAGTGGCAGAGTCCGGGGGGG
>NW_015177029.1:426581-436470 GCF_001447785.1 Gekko japonicus | reverse complement strand
GGGGGGGGGGGGGGGGATGCCCCCAGTCCTGCCTGCATAATCATAAGGCAAGGTGGACAAAGACCTGAGACCTGAACAGCAGATGAAACAGCAGTGCTGGGAAAGGGGACGCTAGCTGGGATGGGCAGGTGGGTGCTTTCCAGACAGTCACGTGGAGCCCACTGAGGACCGGGATCACGGCCAATGCAGTGCCAGAGCCTCCGGTCTCCTCCTGGCTTCAGAGACAAAACACCAGACTTTCATTTTGCAGTATTCACTAAACGCCACAGACAGCATAACTTTATTCACAGGTGAGATTTTTACAGAGGTAGAACAAAATACTTTGTATAATAATATATATTTGAAATTATATACATATAAATAAATCTTAACATATTTAAATGAGCAAGAGAAACCTTTTAAAAAACCGAACAAGTTATATGATCAGGTACAGTACAAAGAGCATGCAGATGGCCCATCGGGTGCGATCCCATCAAAAGTGCGGCTGCTGTGCCGTGTGAGGGGGCAGAGGGGCTGGACCCGGGCGGTCCAGCAGCCACGCCTAGGGGATCACACCCGTCAACAGCGGAAACCCTGCTGGTGTCGTGTTTCATTAGGAAGCAGCAACTCAAGGAAAATGTGCAATACTTTTAATTAGGCAAAGCATCTTGGGTTTTATTGTTTTCTGCATTTGGGATACTGAGTTTTTCCGGAAGCCTAAAATGAGGAAAAGTTCTTCAAATGCCAAATGAAACTCTTAGCAGGAAAGCATAAGCATCTAATCTGCGCAGGGTATGCAAAGCAAACTCGTAGAAACTCTAGATTTGAAAAAGTGAACGATTCAGCCGTCTCCCCAAAGAGTGTTTACTAATCAAATGGCGGCCGGGGGAGGGGCGGGGGAGAATATAAATTAAAAAGGCAGCTATTGTTCTGTAACAAAACTCATCAAATACTTATGTTTTCTATTCCAATAAGCAGGTTTCGTTCCTTTTTAAAAATTAATGTCTATTTCAGTAATTATGGAGTCGAGTTGTTTTATATTAATGTTCTACTTGATTAATAAAGCACAAAACCACAAACTGCAGGTAATATTGCTGCCGCTCCTCAGTGGGATGTGCCGGGGTAGTCTTATGCACGCAGTTTTGGAGAGATGTGCAATCAGCATTTCCCCCTAGAGTTTCAATAACTGCTGCGGGGGTAGTGTGGGGGGATTTAAACTTCGCTCATGTCTTGCTGTCTGGCTCTCATGGCTTCGTGATAAAACAACAACACAAATACCATTCTGAGCAAGCAATCAGCAACAGTCCCTGAATAAGACATGTAGATGATGGTGATTCACAGCAGTTCTAATAAGTCCCTATTTGGACTCTGTGAAACAGATTTAGGAGTCTCGAAGGCAGATATGATTCAACCTGACAAATTCCGGACAGGCAGTCCATAACTTCCAGTCATCTGTCAAGGAAAGGCGGCTCCCTGGACCAGCCTCAGGCCAAGGAATCAGCAAACCATTAACCCCCTTCCTATTAGAAATGGGTTTTGGAATTTGCACACCTCACATATACATTACATTTTGTATACCAACCTGCAACCAAAGCGTTGTGCACAGCGGCTCTTCTCTGTGCACATGAGAGAACCGAGATGGCCAGCTAGCAAGTCTGGAAGCCTCTCTCTTGGTCATCCAGGCCAACGGGAAACAGACGGATACTGCGACCCGCGAGTCACTCTCACAACTGGTGGGAATTGGTGGAAAGCGCCGTCAAGTCACAGGCGACTTACGGCGACCCCATCGGGTTTTCAAGGCAAGGGATGTTCAGAGGTGATCTGCCATTGCCTGCCTCCGTGTCATGATCTGGTGGTTCCCCTTCCCCATCCAAATACAAGCCGGACCTGACCCTACCTAGCTTCCGAGATCTGGCTAGCCTGGGCCACCCGGATCAGGACTTGCCTGCCCCATATTTAAATGTCTTCATGGCAAGACACAAAACGTTGGCTGCGGCAGCACGCCACCTCAAGGGACGCAGAACTGCTCAAGTAGTCCCCATGCACAGCTGGGTAGAAGCTACTTTTCCATGATGGAAGGGCGTGGGGTGGGGCTGTGTGCAAAGAGGATTGTGTGGGTCCTCCAAATGTTGCATGCCCGGGAAATGCCCCTCTGCTGTGCTGCAGCGAGATGGTTTTGACTTTCACGCACACACAGCCCCCGGCTTCAGTTCAAGAGGCTAGCCTTGTAAGACCTTTGCCAAGTCCAGCAGAGGGGGGGGGTGGCAGCTCTGGGGGAGACGGCCTTGGGATGGTCGAGGGTTCAGACCCCAATATCTGTGGGAGAGACAACCTCTCCTCTCCTGCCTCCGGTGCCCCCCTTGAGCCGCTGCCTCACTGCTGCAGCTCAAACTATCAGGCTTGACTGATGATCTTTGCAATAATTATCTGGTTTGCAATAAGATGACAGGTTGTTGGAACAAGGATAATAGTGTTGATGTAGAAAACTGGAAAACTATTTGGCAAGTATAAAAATGGGTTGCTAAATAGAGATTATAAAAACCCTATCATTTGTTTTTAATGCAATTCTCTGTGGCCCTAGGTTTAGAAAAGGAAGACAGTTGAAAGATAATGCAAGAGCAACACCATTGCCATCTGAGAGAGAGGCGAGAGAGAAAGGGTTATTGCTTCAGGGTGGGGCAGTGTCCAAAAGGTAGGATGGGGGAAGCTTAAGGGAGGGGGGCGGTCTGGGCTTCTCAGACTAGGGAGGGGGGCAGGTACTCGGGCCTTGCTTGTGGGGCGTCCTGGAGACATCTGGCTGGCCAGTGGCAGAAATAGGATGCTGGACTAGATGGCCCTTGGCTCTCAACCAGCAGCACAACTTTTCTTACCTTCTCATTTGTATTTGTTAGAGGAATTAGGGAGAAAAAACAACCACCAAGCACCTTGTGCTTCCCCTTTAACCATTTGCATGGAAATTCGAAATGAGGCAAATGCTAGCAATTTGCCAGGGTAGGAAAAAAAATCCAACTATTTGGATGATATCGCAGCCAACTGAGAAATGCCCTCAGTCATTGCAAACCCAGACTGTTTTAATAAGCATTAAAAAACCAATCAAGTAGTTATGAAAAAGTAACTCTTGACAACCAGGTAGGTAAATACCAGAACAGGTTCAATCTGAATATCTTGTCATATTCCTTGGACTCAAACGTCCAATCAATTCTTAGCTATCAAAGCATCAGCAAATCGGTGTTTTTCAATCAAATTACAGATTTGCGACAAAGATGAGGAAAATGATCAAATGGAGCACTGGGTTGGAACCTACGAACCATGAGTGCAAAGGCATCCGTGAATCTGGATCTTGCTCATCTTTCCGTGGCTCTGAGACCTTTAAAAAGTTGGTGTTTAAAGTAGCTCGAGCCTTGGGGGCAAAAGGCACTGGGGCCCAGCCTTCTCTTTCACCTGCAACCGTGGATGCCCCCCCCCCTACTGCCAGAAGAGGGCAGAGGAGCAATGCCACCCCATTCTCCTTGGTTCAGGCTAGCCCCTTCCCCCAGGGCCTCCTGGCACTGTTTCTATGGGGCTTTTTGGGTCTTGCGGCCATCAGTGGAAGGGGGAAAGATCTGCCTTCTCCTTATGGTAGGTAGAATACAACCATCAAGTACAATGCTGGGAAAACATGAAGTTTTATATACAACACCACAGATAAGGATTGTTAAAGAAATGGGTGTGGCATTATGTTTTATACACTAATAGTGCTACTCCAAGTACTAATCCAGATCATAGTTCCAACCTGGGAAATCCACACGTAGCACCTGCCTAGACAATGGACCACTCAGTAGACTACTTCAGGCCCAGTTAGAATCTGGGTAGCCCCTTTAAACCTTTGCACTGGGAGAAAGCAACAAATCCAACAGAAAGTGTAGTAGCTCAAACACGTGACATTGTTCTAGGAAACTTGCAGGTGAATAAATGGTAGGTTTGAGTACAGAAATCTCACCCATAACAATGCTCCATCCAAAACTAACACCCCCGCGCCATCTGACTAAATCAATTTTGGCATTTGAAAAATACAGAATCAGAAACAAAAAGCAGTGAAATGAATGAGAACTACTTAAGTCCCTTCAGTATATTGTCTTTTGTTGTGTTTCTGCCTTGCCTTTAAGAACGGCATGCTTAGTATCCCACCAGCCCTCTGAGGAATGAGCAACCACTCCTCCTTCTAGCCCTACAGTGGAACAAGGACTAGACCATGGGATTCCCATCTCAAAACCAAGCTGTCTAGACAGTGTGCCCCTTACTTGACTCTTACTTTCACCTGGATCCAGTAGGTGACATCTATATGCAGAGCCTCTTGCCTGAATCGGAGCCACCTGCATGTATGCCCAGGCCAGATATTCACATTGAGGGCACTGGGGCAATGCACACCTGTTTCCGTGCCACACTGAGCAGCAGTTGGGGCTGTCCCATCTGCCAATGCCAAGCAAGTTGGAGAGGGATGATGGAACGGTTGGGCTGAAACCACCACCCAGAGGGGAGTCCAGTGCCGCCCGTGCGGATCACACCCACTCTGTGCTGATACACATTTGAAGCAATCTGCAGGGAGCTCATCTTGGCTCACCCCGTGCCTCCGGACTTTTGGGCTGGTTTACATTAGGAAATATCAAATAAAACGGAATTACAAAACGTCACTGTCAATGAGCAACGAAACGGCTTCAAAACAAACTGAAGAAATGCTCTCTAAACGATAACATGATCTGCAGCCTGATTCCGAATTACAAAACGTCACTGTCAATGAGCAATGAAACGGCTTCAAAACAAACGGAAGAAATGCTCTCTAAACGATAACATGGTCTGCAGCCTGATTCTATGCATATGGCCTGCAGCCTGATTCTATGCATATTTACTCTACAATAAGTCCCAGTTTCAGTGGCGCTCTTTCTCCAATATATATGCATAGAATTGCAGCACCTGTGGTTTTAGATGCTGCAAAGGGAGGCAGAGATGAAGAAAAGTGAAGTGAACTACAGGAACAAAAAGGCTAACAGAATGTTTGGTCCTTGTAAAATATTCTTAGAGATGCCGTACTAGCAGTAATAACAATAAGCAGTTATATCCTGAGTCCATTTGGTGTTAAGGTCTCTCTCAGTTTAGGATTGCACTGACTGATATACTGAATAAACACGAAAAGCTGCAGACCTACAGTGTCTCCCTAAGCAACGATTCACCTTTCTAATTCCATTAAAGTAAATGGGATTAGAAGGATGTAACTGTTTAGGATGGCTCTGATGCAGAGTTAATCCGTAACAGAATGGATTAGATCAGGGACAATCTCAAAACAATCTTTTTGGTGCAGGACACATTGAGTATGATCGATTTCCTTGTAAAGTTTTGTCTGAGTCATCATTTAGAATGTGGGAATGTAAATAAAGATGAAATAAGGACGGCCCTCCCTCTGTAGACCCCTTGTCCCTGCACACTGTGCCAGGATGGCCTCAGCTATGCCCCCTTCGGTCTTGCTGGACCCTATTATGAAAGCAGCGTCCAGCTCTTAAGGGGGAAAACAGTTACATATCTTATTTAGTTAGGATGATGCCGGCTGGGATCCACGGGAAAAGAAATCTAGCCATTTACTGAAAAAGAGAAATGAGATCCCAGCCCTTAAAAAAAAAACAACCCAGATGTTTAAATTTAAAGTTAGATACAAGATAATTTTACAGAAAATTAAAGCTGTGGTGAAATACAGATTTAGTGGGAAGATAACCCCCCCCACCAAGTTTACACATTCAGTTTCTGTGCCAATTTTAAAGAGGGGATATGCTGATGTGACGGACAGCCACACGTTCCAGTACCCCAAGTGTCACCTGAAGATTAAATGCCGAAGAAGTTTGCATCATCAGTGGCTTTTTTCTTTCAGTGTGTCCAGCACATATTTAAGAAATATTCCAAACATTTATTTGAATAGCTGGTTAAAGGATAGCACATTAGCTTGTTTGGCCCAAGAAGGATAATTGGGGGGGGGGGGCTTATTACAGCAGAACGCCCAGATCAGAGTTCTTAAGGGCCAAATCTGATGTGAGAGGAGAATCCAAATATATTTACATTAAACAAAACAAAACCCCAAAACGTGAGCACACGGGTGAGGGAAGCTAAACCCTGCTCCTTCCTAGCCTTGCTAGATTTAATTCATTTCAGAACTTCTTTTCCCACCCTGCTTGCTTGTTTTAATATAGCCAGGTTGAGTTTAAAAAAGTGCTTCAAACAATGGAACACAAAGGGGACCCTGAAATAGTAGCATGGTGCAGCGCCCCCCCCCAAAAAGCCCAATTCACTTCCAGCATGGGAAATCAGGCCTGCACACTGAATAGCCCATGCTGGTCCCATTTCAGTTGTGCTGACCAGCAGGGACAGAATATGGGAAGAGCCCTGCTGGATCAGACCAGTGGCCCATCTAGTCCAGCATCCTGTGTCACACCGTAGCAAACCAGTTCCTCTGGAGGTCCAACAACAGGGCATAGAGGCCGGGGCTTTCCCTCATGTTGCTCCCTGGCTCTGGGACTCAGAGGTTTACTGCCTCTGTGGAAGCATGACTAACAGCCACTGACAGACCTATCTGTCTTACATGAGAAGGGGGCTTGACTGTTAAGATCTCAAACATGTGAACCCTCAATATGCCCTAAAATTATGGCTGTTACTTAATGAGACAGTGCATTTCCTAATGAAGCGCCACAAGCCACATTTGCCTCTTCAGAGTGTACATTTTGATTTGGATGTTGCTACCTGAATTTGCAAGAACCCGCCGCGTATCGTTTATCTCCAGTAAATCTAATTCCAAACGCTGGCAGATACTGTTTCAACCGATTTTGCCTTCCCCAAAACCCTGTTCTGTGGCTGCTAAAAGTAATAAAAGGAAACCTGTTAAGCTTAAATCACCTAATGAAAAGACCATCTTCTTATTCATATCCCATTACTTTGTTTTACTTATTACTAACGCAGCTCTGAAATGCTGATGCCACAGAATAAAACATGTGGTTAAATGTGCAGCTAGCAAATGGCAAGGGGAGAGAAGAGCCTGCTTTTATGGCTTTACGACACTAATCTGGGGATGAAATGTGCCAGGCAAGCACTTCACACGTGCCAAGAACAGCGAGCTGAAATGTGCACAGGGAAGTTAACATATTGAGAGCTTTTGGGAAACAATCTTTTTAATTCCTAGAAGGTATCTCTTGCATTCACGCTTACATTAAAACAGTGAAGAGAAGGGGTTCAACCCTGCAAACACTGCTGGCTGCACATCTTTCTGTTTGTCTCAGGGGGCTTGCATGGGGGATGGAGACCATGTGGAGAACCCCTCTAATGTTATTGGTATATGTTGCAGCTGAACTCGGTGGATTGTGCTCAAGAATTCAAGCCTTCCCCCCCCCCCATTCTGCAAACCACTTTGATCTTCCTCTTTTGGCCAAATTAAGCTAAGTTATGGATTTTTAAAAATCTTAATTTAAAAAAAAAGACATTTAGAAAGTGTGAGATCTCAGAACCTGGACCGGGATCCTGAAAACAAGAGAAAAACCTATGAACACACCGCTCTGTAATTCAAGCCATCTTTCCCCCTTCCATTTAAGCCTCAAGCGAGTCTCAGTCTCCTGGAGTCAGCGAGTGGCAGAGGCCGCCTCCTCCTCCTCCGTGTGGACCAAGGGGTGCATCTGGACATTGCTCCTTCTCTGTGTTTCAAAGGGAATTAATAGTCACAAGCAGTAATTTCAAAAGCACTCACTGGCAAGTAAGACAGTTCACGTTAATATGGCTACTCATGATGGGATTCCAAAGCAAGGGAGTGATAGCTCTGAATCATTCTGCAAATTCAAATATGCGAAACAACTTCGACTTTTGAAGACCTGCGCTAAGCGATTTATTCTGATATGCTCAAAAGCCATTAAAAGAATCCCTTTTCTGGTCTTTAAAAATAAGATATATTTTGATAAAGGAATCTAAAGAGACAGAACACATGGATAAATGCATTTTCTCCTCTAACTCTACCAAAAAAAAGCAGGGGGGAAAAGAGATCAACATCGAAGAAGCTGCCAACAGGGGCTTTCAACTCCCGTTGAGAAATTCCATTATTTGGCTCCCCCTCCCCCCCATTATGGCAGTGATCACAATAAAAGTTTGCTGTGCTCTTTGGAACCCAGGGCCCCCGCTATCGTGACTGACTCTCCCTCCAAGTTGTGATATGGACTCAGATCTGCTTCTATTCATTGCACAAAGTTGAAAAGTAAACAACAGTTAAAAAAAAGCCTCCGCTCGGCAAGGCGCAGCGTGAAGCAGCATGGCCTCTTTATGCGAGATGCCTGGACCTTGTGTTTACCAACACGTGTTGCATTGTTCTGCGGGCTTGCCTGGCCTTTGTAAGGACAATCCCAAAGCTTTATTCTTTTTAATTAGGCCCCCTGCTCCTTTTATTCAGCCCTGAAAAGTTACAAAACATGAGAGAACACTGTGTAGCTGAAGATACATTGAATGCACTGCTCACCCACAACACTGCATATTTCCTATGGACAAGGTGTATGTGTGCTTTTGGCAAGTGAAATTTAGGGCTTCAAGGCTGTAAAAGGAACCAGAGGGATTGTTCGTGTCAATTAAACCAAGGCCTCAATGTATTATTCTTTCTGAATATCATAAAACAAGAACAAAATACACACGGTTTAACTGTTGAACTTTAACTGGCAAATAGAAGTTTGCAAAGACCCTATCAATATGTGGTTACAACAGAAGACACACGGTTAAAGTCAGGTCACGGTTTCCAACAATATTCACAGGGACCGAGGATAACAAAACAGAGAGATCCCTCTGGGAACCTTCGAGGATGACGAGCTGTGTTCACTGTGGAAGTGCCTTGAGTATGGCGTTGACTTCTTCAGCCACCGCTGTCAATGCAAACTCAAACTGCTCCTGTGGACAAAACAGTCGTAATTAATGCTTCAGAGCATTCCCAGGAGCCTCAGAGAACTATTTAGCAAAGATATCTAAAGCTAACTGCAGAATGAGAGGCCAAAGGGAAAAGGCTGTGACCCAAAAGGCCAAAACAACATGGGAAGCTCAGAGGAATCACAACAGCAAAGAAGCTGGCTGTAATCAGGATCCAGCTTCTTCCAACATGAACAGGCAAACTGGACTGATGCTCAAGAATTCAAGCCTTCAATCCTTAATGCATATACATGATTACTGTTTTATCCTGGGTCACTGCGGAAGCTCTGAGCAGTTCTACAGGGCCTCTCTCACCCAGTCACCGATCACATGACCTGCGTCCTGTCTGATTCTACCGTATCACGTTTCCATACCAGTAACTACTATGAGATACGTAGAACTTATCTTTGTAACTGGTACGTTTCCAGGCACATTCTATTCAACTCCCGGAAATGCATGCTGACAACTCACTTTGCAGAAGTGCACCTTTATTTAAATGGACGTTTCACTTAACAGCTGGGTGTACAGACACATCAGGGGTGTCTTCCCCCAATGTACTCCTGAAGGTTTTAAGATCCAGCCATGTCACACTCTGGGTACCGTCTTTCGTTGGCGCTCACGAGGAGCCCAGTCTTTGTACCAGCTGCCTTGGTGCTGTGCAAAGCTGTCCCTCAAGAGCTGCATTTGGCCCCGTTGTTTCCCTCTCTTAGGAAGCTGACAAAGAAAATATTTTGTTAGGGAGAACTCCCTTCAACCGCTGCTTTCCTGTCTGGGGTGAAGGGCTGCTGCTGCTGCTTGGTTTGTTTTTGGCTGAAGATAACGTTAGCACCAGCTATCATTTTTTAATCCCCCCCTCCAACTTGTAGACCATTCTGCAATGTAACACAGAGAAGTGTTTTAAATGTAAATGTTTGACAAGTCACATGAGACACAAACCTCCAGATAGTCATCGTATGGTATGTATGTC
>NW_015177029.1:383512-426569 GCF_001447785.1 Gekko japonicus | reverse complement strand
GGGGGGGGGGGGGGGGGGGGGAAAAAAAACAGGTTAATTGGAAACTAACACATTCCTCCTATTCAAACTAGTCATCTCCCAAAATATCAGTGACAGCCAGTATTTCCATAAAGATTCTTTTTGCCAAGTTTCGTCACATATCTCAAATGCATCTAGTTGCACATATATTACAGGTGAGGACCCATGAGACTTGCAGGAGGGGGAAATGGCAAGTAGCCAGCCAACTTGCACAGCTGCAGTACTCATGCGGTGGCAGCTACCAGTCCCCTGCAGTGCTGCTGCCACCCACCTGGCTCACCTAGCAGTGGGGGGGTGACAGCTTCCACTTACAGCAGCATTGGGGGGGGGGTCAGTGGTGGTGATGG
The DNA here is from genome assembly GCF_001447785.1 of Gekko japonicus. Taxonomy (NCBI): domain Eukaryota; kingdom Metazoa; phylum Chordata; class Lepidosauria; order Squamata; family Gekkonidae; genus Gekko; species Gekko japonicus. The sequence goes on along the minus strand of NW_015177029.1, from coordinate 426,204 downwards.
CTCTGGCCTCTTTCCTCTGCCAGGTTCACCTGGCCGGAAGCTCCTGCTCCCTCCTCCCAGCTCTGGCCCATGTGGATGCTCCTCTGTGCGCTCTGCACAAGGGCAGGTAGCACTCTTCTCTTTGGGAGGGATGTACTCCCTTCCTGGGGGGGGGGGCTTTCACATGTTTCTGCAAACCTGGTCATTCTCTACGTTTATCGATCTGCATAGGGGCCAGGTTCAGAATTACGTATAAAATAAATGTTGATATATTTCTGTTCCAGTTAAACCTATAAATGGGGCAAAAATGAGCCTACTGTGTAACATCATAACTTTCACAAAAAAGGATGCAATGATGGGAGCAAAGTGAAGGAAAAAAGGACTTTAATGTAAAGAACTTAACTTTTGGTTAAAGGTTATAATATTAAACTATTTTCTATGGGTTATTAGAATGTCAAAAGAATACAAGCCTTTCTCCCCACTGTTTAATAATGCTCTTTCAGCACAGGAGAAGTAGCAGTGATTTCTTTAATATTTTGTAGAGTACACACATGAGTCAAGCAGTGTTCCCTCTAAGCTGAGTTAGTGTGAGCTAGCTCACAGTTTTTTAGCCTCCGGCTCACACATTTTTGTCTTAGTTCAGGAAAGATGGTAAATACCAGACCAAAATAATTTTTGCAGCAGCCAAATGGCTCGCTCACAACTTTAATGCCAGAAGCTCACAAAGTAGAATTTTTGCTCACAAGACTCCACAACTTAGAGGGAGCATTGGAGTCAAGTAAATTACCAGGATAGTTAAATTGTGCTTAACTTTCCCACTGGAATTGGCAGGACCCAAAAACGCTTGCTTGGTTGGATTGTGCCTTATAAATTCTTGTGATTGCTGAAAAATATTTCGAATGACCCAACCATCCAGTGGACTATGTAAACACGGGCTGCTGCCTGCTGGAAATTCAATGTCACGGCTGTTTATTTTGCCTAGAGAGACACACTAATTGGCATTTCTAACCTGATTTTTAATCCATTGTTTTAAATTACTCCAAGAGGCTCAATCCCTTATTTGTATTCAGCAGGGAGAAAACATGGTTTGTTTAAATCTAGCACATGTGCAAAATTCTCTGGAGGCTGCACATTGTTGGCACATAGCCAGATATTCAAAGTTTGCAATGCCCTTGGCACAATTAAAGTAGTTTGGGCAGTTTTAACAAGGGAATGAGAAGTTAAGAGAGGACAAGCAAGGCGAGCTAAACTTTGAATCATTTTATCAGATCACCACCTCCTGGTAACAATACTTAAAGTCCTTCCAAGCACATTCTAAAAACAGCTGCAGTCCGGAGTTGACCCTGAACGATGTGCTAGAAAAGTCCAAATTGTATGCCAGAACTAAGACGAGGACTTGATTTGCATAACGCTCATTAGCATCATGGAATATTTTAGCCAGTACTGCTGGTTCTGAGGATAATTGCTCACAAGCACACACAGTGCAATCCTTTGCAGAGTTACTCCAGTTGGAACCCACTGATTTCTATAGGCTTAGATTGGAATAACTCTGCACAGGATTTTACTGACAGGTATTTACCATATCTAGATACCCTCTGTTTCTGTCATGACCTACGTTTACATTTGCCGAGTCAATCTTAGGACTGTTGAAGATGTTTGTTATTACATTTCCCACTGGCTTGGGTCCTTGGTGGTGGTTTCTATAACGCACATCAAGATTCTCTTCCAGGAACAACATTACTTTCATGGCCTGGGACTTTTACCCATAGCAATTCTCTGCATAAAACAAATTTCTTCTTTAGATTCTTACTTATTAGAATCTGTGCTGTCTTGGAGAAACAATGCAATGGCATCTAAGGCAACAATCCTCGCCATGGTGCCTGCTTATGTGTTTCTTGGCACCCACTTCTTTCTCCCCCCCTCATTCAGAACAATGGGCCAGTTCTGGCACCTCTTTGGGACAACAGAAGACCACAGAAGAAATCACCTTTGGGTCTGCAGAAAGCACCCATGCAGAAATACTTGCTCCCATCATAAAACGGTGCTTAGCCTTCACTTGAAACCTCCAGTCCCAACATTTGTAATTGCCCCTCACGAACTCCATTTTGTGATTTGTCCCACCTCCAATGGCAGCCATTTTGTGGCTGTGCCCACTATCCTTTGCCAGAATACCCAAAATGCCCACACTCTCAAAAAGGTTCAGGGTGCCTGGTCTAAAGTATGAGGCACCAGAAGCTGAAATTACCCTTTTTGGAGGTGGGTGTCTGCACTGAAAATGGTGATTATACTAAAGTCGAACTTTCTTTTCAATTTTTTCCAATGCGATTGAGAAAGGATCAGACTAAAAATGAGAAATGGTAATATTAGCATTCTAGCCCTGACATGGATAACCCACTTTAGCCTGGTCTCGTCAGATCTCAGAAGCTAAGCAGGTTAGCATTTCCCTGGTTAGCATTTCAATGGGAGACCACCAGTGAAAGTCTGGGTTGTGATGCAGAAGCAGGCAATGGCAAACTACCACTGAACGTCTCTTGCCTTGAAGACCCCATAGGATTGTCATAAGTCAGCTGTGACTTGATGGCAAAACAACAACAACAACAGCAACAGCAATGGATGGCATTATGACGAAATAAAAGCAAAGATACCGAATAGTTAAGGAACATCTTTTAAATTCTTAATCTCTTACGAATTTGGCCTAAGTACCAATTACATTCAAGTCCACCCAAATCACCAAAAGCTTTAATAATAAATGATATTTATTGTTTACAAAAAAATTTCAACCTGGAAGAAAAAGTATAAAGATAGGAAGCAAACTCAACTTTGAAATGAATGAAGGGCCTGAATCTGTCTTGATTTGTTTTCAAATCAGGACATATTTGTAATAAAAATTTAAGATGTCTGACAAAGTTTGAGAAATAAGCATTACACATTTTTAATCCCAGGCTCACAATGCGGGCCTGCTTAAGAACAAACGGTGAAGTGGACTCTAAATGTTCATGGAACTATGGGCCATGGATATTTGGGAGCCTATCTAGACAACAGGTCGATCGGTTGAACTGGGCAGATCTATTCCACTATGTGGCCATCGTCTCTCAGTGTAACAGACAAAAAAAAAGAACGTTTTCAATGTCAAGGGCTGTACTAATAGCACTGAACTAATAAAAGCATAACCTGCCCTGCCCTACTTCTGACCCCAGGATTTCAGCATCTAACAAAAAAAACAATATATACTCAGTAAACCTGCTTGTCTTTGAGAGAGATAATCTATTTTTGGAAGTTTAAAAGCATGCATTTCATTTTGTCATCTGTGGATTGCTGTGTTTTATACCTGATAATCCAGCTTGACATTAAGAGATGTTACAAGGGAGAACAGCGTGTGCCAAACAAAAGTACCTTGTGTTAAATTATGTCTCTCCAGGCTTCCCAAAAGGAAAAGGAAAAGAGTTTATATTATTTAAAACCTATGTGGATTAAACCGCAGTACCTTTGTCTGGACCATGCCAGGTCTCTGGTCTCTCAAGTGCTCCAGGGTAGCAGCAATATCAATCTCTTTAGCACCTGCAATAAAGGAAACCAAAACAACAACAAAAAATTAAACAATCCCCCCCTGCCAATTGGGTTGAGTTCAAAGCAGTGATAACGTGTGCTGCATCTTTCAATCTCCTACTATTGGATTCCCTTTGGGCTAATAGCCCAATTGAAAATTATACAGTCATCTCTCAGCAGACTTGGCAGACTGCTCCAAAACTGGCATTTGGAGATGGGGGAGGGCGGGAGGAGAAGAGGAAAGCCAAGGGTAGAGCTTGGATGAGCATTAGTTATTTAAAAAAAAAAAAACCCAGAGAGAATTCTTAAAGAGATGTCTCTATAGTTACAAAGAAGTGTAAAGTATATTTACTGCAAATTAAGAACTCACTTTTTAATAATCAATTTGTATTGCATTACTGGATGCATGACTGCGTGGGATGCTTACAAATTCCACTGGGTGTGTGCCTACAAATAAATTGGAATGATTCTTCAGTAGTCTTCCCTAGGTTTTTTAAAAGGTTACTGGCAAGATACTCAAAAGATACTATATCGAGAAAGTTTCATATCATTAAAACAGAAATTATATAGTTGGGGTGGGTTCAGGCAATTTATGTGCGTTATTAGGGTGCTGTCGTTTCCTATTTGCAATCAATTTATCATGTGACTTCAAAAGCACCACCTCATTTCATTTAATCATACAGAGAAAATAACATTGTGTGAATTCACTCTTGGACTTGGTTTAGACACAATGCAAAACTGATGGCTTATTTTAACTAGGAATGGCTTGCAAAGCCAGGATTCAGCTCACAGACAGTCACTCATCTACGGGCTCCACTCAATAAATCCTGGCTTTACTGCCATCTCTCTGTACCCTGGGAGGGTGTTAACAGAAAACACATCCGGTTTAAACAACAATTAAGCCAGGATATCTGTGTTCAAACAGTGCACAAGATCTAAGTTAAGACCAATGATGGTTAATAAATCCAACTTCACACAACTAACTGGTTTAACGGGCCCCAACTAACTACTAATGAATAAAATGGACCACCAAAAAGACAAGTAAATAGGTTCTAAATCAAATCAAGCTTCAATTCTCCCTAGAAGCTAAAATGACTACACTGAGATTATCGTACACAGGTCACATCATGAGAAGACTCACTAGAAAAGACAATAATGCGAGGAAAAGTTGAAGGCAATAGAAAAAAAAGGGAAAAACCAACACGAGATAGATCGACAAAATAAAGGAAGCCATAGCCCTCGGTTTGCAAGACTAGAGCAAGGCTGTTAATGATAGGACATTTTGGAGGTAATTAATTTATAGGATTGACCATAAGTTGGAAGCAACCTGATGGCACACAACACACAACTAACCATAATTATTACAATGGCTTGTATTCAGGCAATCACACTAACCCTAGTTTAGAGGGAGTTGTTGAAAACATCATGGCAAACTCTTGGAAAAAATAAAGGTATCAATATGGACTGGATTTTATTTTCCTGTGAAGGAGGAAGCTGTTTCACAAGTAAGCTTTCAAGTTTCTTTCCCTCCCTGTACAGCAGTACAGCAAGAGCTTTCAAGTTTCTTTCCCTCCCTGTACAGTACAGCAAGGCTGAAACTAAACAGCTGGCACTACTGCTTGCCAGCTCCTAGAATTAACATAGGACGGATGCTAGAGCTGTGCACCAAACCACACGGTACCTTCAGAACAAAACACTGAAAACGCCATGTGAAGCCTAACAACGTTTTTAGCAATCTCAGTACTTGACATGAGCTAACTATTCCTGCAGAGCTGGTGTGGCAGATCGTGTTGGAGCTGGAATGTGGAGACTTGGGGCTCAGGTGGTATTGGACAAGTGGAAATATGTCACCCTGAGCTTCATGGAAGCATCACCCCAGAAGCCTTCATAAGGAAAGAAACCGAAGGGTTTTTTTTAGTATCACCAAAATACAGATGTAGACCTTCAAGACAGAAATGATTCTTAGTATGGCAAGCCTATGCGAGAGAACCAGAGAACAGCAAAAGGTTACGTTAGTGGCCCTTTAGACATTACTGCAATGGGGAGGGTGCGGCTCCTGGCTCTGGAGGTGCATTTCAAGGCCTGGCGCCATGGAGGCAGGATTGCTCAGAGGGTTCTTCCCACCACCCCGATTCCAGCTCGGCGATGATCGTGTAAGCAACGGGTGCTGCTGTCTTTTGCCTGGTGTTTAATGGCTGGAGTTTCAGCATGGGACTTGTTGGAGACTGATGGCAGAGAAGATGTTACACCCCTGCTGCAAGAGCACCACCATAGCTCTTTATTTTGTTTGCACAAGAGAATGAGGATTCATGCTGAAATGACTGGCAGTTAAAGAAAGAAAAAAAAGGCCCGGTGAGTTGCTTACTATTCAGGTTATATTAAGGATGTGTTTTTTCACTTACAAAGTAATTTTCAAGCGCCGTTTCATAGACCTGACAGATGGGGTACTGTACCCAGAAGACCTGGATTTCAATTAATTCCCAACTTAGAGTCAGATTTTCCCATGTTACCCTTAGGCTGCTGCTTAATCTGCATTTCAGGCAGCTGCAGAGCGGTCCAAAGCGGTATCAAGCAAACAAACTCTGCTTTCAACACCAGAGTGCTGCTGCTGTGTTTGTTGTTAAAGTGGAAAATTATAAGAAAGGTTCCAGCTCGCTTTACTCATCTGTGTGATCATGTCCAATTTGATAACACACCTCACCCTAGATTTGCGCTGGCAAGCCAAAATCGTGACTATCCAGCCAGCCACCATCGTGCTGACCAAATCGGCCAATGGCTCAAGGGTAAGTGAAGAAAAATTTAGAAGTAATGTGATCTGCCACAAGTTAGTGTACATTTTTGTGTCTACCCTATGTGGCAAAACGGTTGGTTCTCCACCACTATCATGCCTGCAGATAGCCATCCAGTGGAGCTTTTCTGCACCGAGGTAGGCTACTTCTTCAAGACTGTGACAATATGAATTGAGAGGTTCACTCTGATGTTTGCAAAGCATTTTACAGACAATATGGCTTGCATCTGTCTGATCTGGATGCCTACTATCTCAGGAGTAGAAAAGAGCAAGAGTCCAGCAGCACTTAAAAGGCTAACAAAATCTGTGGCAGGGGAGGAGCTTTCATGAGTTCATATCTGAAGAAGTGAGCAGTGACTCACAAAAGCGCATACCCTGCCACAAATTTTGTTTCTCTTTATGGTGCTACTGGACTCTTGCTCTTTTCTACTGCTACAGGCAGACTAACACGGCTACCCTTCTTGAACTATCCTCGCAGCTGAGTCTCAGGTTTTTTCCTGATAGCTGTAAAAAAAATTAATTGGGAAATCTGGGGGAGCACTGGGGAAAAACACAACCTACTCCTGTGACCTGTTTTCGCTATTGCAACAAAGGCTTTGTAAGACAAGGTTTTTCTCACTCAAGATGTGTAGCATGAAAATATCTGAGGGCTCTGGAAAACTTTGAGGAGCAATGAAAAACTTGGTTTGATAGGAACGTACTACTTTTTCTAAGTAAATTAATCCATCCACACACACACACACACCCCCAACAAACCCCACCAGGACACACACACACCCTTTAAGAATTTTTTTAAGCTTCAACATTTCCAGAAATGGTACATCTGTAGCATCTTCAAGGGGTTGGGGGGGATGAGCGTTAGATTACCTGGGCTCATTTCAGTCTGGTTTCAATTTGCCCTGGTTTTTCTCATTGCCTTCACTAGGACAAAGACAAAGGTAGTACAAAGCGAATAAATCCCCAGGATTTCTCAGTGGTGGCGGATACCATTGACTATGGTACCCTCTGGACTGGCTGGCTCAAAGGAGTGTTGGGAACACCATGCTGCAGTGCCACCAGTTCTGGGCTCCTGCTGCTAGATTCTGTGTCATTTACACTACAGTGTTGTCACACAAGACTGGATCTTGCTCCCCCCCATGCTGTTTATTGTTATATACCTGAAGCCACTGCAGATTTGGAGTGAAGTGCTATCAGCTCTACTTCCCCTTCACATCTAAGTCAGTTAAAGGCAGCGGAGGAGATTGGATTCATACCCCGCCCTTCACTTGGAGTCTCAGAGCGGCTTACAAACTCCTTTCCCTTCTCCTCCCCACAACAGACACCCTGTGAGGCAGGTGGGGCTGAGAGAGCTCTGAGAGAACTGCTCTTTCAAGGACAGCTATTGTCAGAACTATGGCTTGCCCAAGGTCATTTAGCAGCTGCGAGTGAAGGAGTGGGGAATCAAACCCGGTTCTCCCAGATTAGAGTCTGCACACTTAACCACTACACCAAACATTTTGAACAGCAGAAATGATTATATGAAGACCAATAAACTGAATTTCAATCTAGTATGACTGATTTGCAGTTTGCTTATAATGGGGCCAGTGAAAGACCCAGGATTCCACCCATTTTGGACAGAACTGCACTTCCCCAAAATGAGCTTGAAGCCTGGGACTACAGTTCGCAGATTCAAGTCTCATCTCTTGCTAGTGGTGCCTTTTAACCCAAGTTGGTTGATGCACCACCAATGATCCTTTCTTTGAAAGGGTAATCTGAACAGTGTTATCCATGTGGTGTAGTGGCAGAATGTTAGACTAGGATCTTGAACCCAGAGGAAAGGTGGGACACAAATGTTTTAATATATTTACTAAATTAATATCTGGAAGTAAGTAAAGGTAAAAGTTTCCCTTGCTCAAAAGCCAGTCGAATCCAACTCTAGCGATGCGGTGCTCATCTCCGTTTCCAAGCTGAAGACCCAGCGCTGTCCTAAGACATTTCCATGCTCATGTGGGCTGGCATGACTAGACGCTGAGGTGCACGGAATGCTGTTACCTTCCCACCGAAGCAGTACCTATTTATCTACTTGCAGTGTCTTGCTTTCGAACTGCTAGGTTGGCAGAAGCTGGTACCAGAGACGGGAGCTCACTCCGTCATGCGGCACTCGGGTCTCGAACTGCTGAGCTACCTTTATTTGGAAGTACCAGGTTTCAATCCCCACTTAGACATGGGAGCTTGCTGGGTGACCTTGGACCAGTCATGCACACTCAGTATAACCTACCTCATAGGGTTGTTGCGAGGATAGTGTGGAGAAGAGAATGGTCCCCAATGGAGAAACATGAGGTATAAATGAAACAAATGAACAATGTCTTCTATGCAGGCTGCCTTTGAAGACAAATTGGAAATGACAAGATACTCTTTGGAGCAGCTATCTGAAGAAACACTGTATATATATATTTTAAGTAAGTACAACAAAGTAGTGTGGCGACTTGTCTGTGGACTCCCTTTCTTCATGCATTCACCATGCACTTAAGCACAGACAACAGGGGGAAACTGTTCACCCAGGTCTTTCTGCTAGTTCTCATGCAGTGCTCCCTCTAAGCTGAGTTAGTGTTCTAGACTCCGGCTCACACATTTTTGTCTTAGCTCAGGAAGGATGGCTCCAGAGCAAACTAATTTCTGCAGTAGCCAAATCGCTTGCCCACAACTTTAATGCCAGAAGCTCACAAAGTACAATTTTTGCTCACAAGACTCCACAGCTTAGAGGAAGCATTGTTCTCATGTGTTTTTTTGTCAGTTTGCATGTATGTTCTGATTATCTCTTTTGGTGCTTTTTAAAAAAGGACTTTATAGTCACTCTATCTCGTGAGCTGCCTGGAGAATCCTGAGAGTTATAGATGCTAGAAGTGGAGGACTTGGCGCTGTCTCCTGTCTCAGACTTGAGAAGATGCTACCAAAGGGTTTAGACAGAGAGGTCAGGACACACAGAGCATCCTTTCTCCTTCCTGCTATCTGATCCTTTCCTTTGAAGTAGAATGCTACTCTTAGGGGCAATTTCCTCTGCTTCCGCTCCCGCTCCCCCCTCTTCCCTCCTCCACACACGAAGGTGCTTGATTTCCATCTTGCACCATGGAGGTTGGACATGCGTCCAGCATCCAACACCATCTAGCTAGTTAGAATAGGCAGTCTATATCTATCTCTTACCTGCACTCTCAACCATGTATTTCCTTTAATAAATGTTACTTAGTTTTAGAACTGACTGCTGACTCCATGTGACTTTGTAAGTCTGTTGCCACACCAAGCCCCAAGCTCTGCTGCGTTTAAGCCTTTGTGCACTCTGCTATTTTTCCGTGGTTCCCTGGCAGCACCTAGTCCAGAGAATCCAACAATAGATACTTTAAATAAATAATAAAAGCTTATTGCCTATTTTCAGCTAGTAACTTGTGCATGGATGCTTAGGGGTGGGCAATGGTCCAAAGTCATTTTCTCAACCCCAGAAGCAATAGATTTAAATGAATTATAGTCTTTAATACTTGTCAGCATGAATAACTGACCAGTCACTGTACATTAATTAAACACACGCATTGGAGAACAGCAATAGCTGCTTTAAAATATAAAAGGAGTGAATTTTGCCAGCACACAGCATGCATATTGGGTGGGGTTTAGTCTCTATGGTACATACATAACAATGGACTGGTACTATAAATTACTAGCTGTATTATGACTGCGCCCAGAAATCCTAGCTGTGGTCTGTGAATCATCACACTTGAACACTGCAATAAACTAAATCCAGGATGTAGCTATGCAGATAAAGTTCAGCTTCTTTCTACACGGCTTTTAGCCTCTGTAGGACAAAGTAAACAGGATGCAGGGCCGAACCACAGTACAGAACAAAATGTGCCCATCAGGTGTTTACCAACTGGGATACCAAAGGAGGAAGAAATTAATGCCTGTACAGAGAGGTGTGTTGCGGTACTCCCAACCTGAAATTTCTGAACTTCGTTCAGATTGCCCTGCCATGCGTACACACTGCCTCATAATGACAGGCATTTTGCAAGAGATGGTGCTGACCTTGGCAAATAGACAAGAGAAAATACAAGGCAGTCAAAGGCTCGGGATGAGTCACAAATAGGCATTTGGGAGAGAGAAATAAAAACAAGCATGCAACTCGGGGGAGGGAGCATGCAGAAGCTGGCTTCGGCACATGGCTCACTTGGTGGATCAGGAGACTGAATACGAATCGGACAGACATGCAGATGCCTATCTGCACTGCATCAAACCAGTTGGACGTGCCGCCTCACCTACATTCTGGCATAACTGGAACGGGAAACATGTTTGCTGTCAGGTATTATCAGTAGCTCTGCTTATGCTGCTGCTCACAGGAACTGCCACTGAGACCTACCGCTGTGGCAGGAGAGTCTAATCTTGGGTCCTGATGCTGCTGCACCACTGGATGGGGGGGAATGGCACTTCAAGGCAGACGTCGTGCAAGAATGGTTGTGAGGATAAGGTTGTGGGGCGATGGCTGGGAAGGGAGAAGCTGTGAAGAGGGGGTGGCGGAAGGGATGCAGAACAGACAAGCTGTGACAGAGGCCGCATGATGCAGCTCACGGCAGGAAGGACACTTAGGCATCTGGGACAGCGGGAAGGACATTCTGCGCTGCAGAAAAGCAGGGAACACGTCCATCAGTCCAGAAACCAGGAAAGGTCCATGGGGCCAGCAACTCCCTCATGTTCCATATGCTCCTCTTGTTCATCCGCAAGGCCCTTTCCCTTGAACCTCCCCCCCTCCCTTCCCCACCCACAGCCCAAATTCCAAAATTCCTCAGAATTTTCAGCCAAGGAATTTGCTCTTGTTTCCACGCAAGGATTTCAAATTCTTATCGTCTCTCTGCATTGTTGCATCTGGTACTCTGGCTGCAGAACTGGGGAGTGCTTTGATTAGGATCTTTTTAAATAGAACTATTCAATATGGTGGAAGGCAGTTCCTGCTGCTTTTTGGCACTCCTTACTAGCAGGCATTCTATGAAAGCAGTCAACTTGTAGGGATCCTTTGCCCAATAATGACACTTGCTTTACTTGGATTTCATAATAAACTAAGGGCTGGCAACTACCTGGTGTTGGCAACCTCTCTGTAATGCCCACAGAATGTGCCAGTTCAGGGCTGAATGAAAAAGCAACCAGTTGCAGTTCCAACAGTGACAAGGTGCTTCGAGAAAGATATTACCTATGCATGCAACTTCTTTCCCAACAGCTGCAATGAGTAGAAGTATTTCGTTCTTACTACACAGCAGCATTTCTTTGTTGACCCTTACATGTAAGCTCTCCTGTTTTAGCAGCCACTAACAGGCGACCCAATTCTTGCTATGTGGCAAAGCCAGTCTATTCAACAACCACAAAACTGAGCTAGAAGAGCACAGGACTAAGGGTGCAGACTGTCACTAAAGGGCAGAGACATGATTGCTGAAAAATGTATGTACTATATATTATGAACATTTGTGCTATCTCCCTTTTTTCTTGCAGTCCCCCACAACTAACTAGTAGCGGAATCCTCAGAACAGGCAAACAAGAAACTACACGGAATACAAAACGCAGAATTTCTAGGCAAAGGCTTGTTTTCAAAGGATAAATATGGACAAACACGACCCAATCAGAAAATAAGTATAAAGACAACAGTCGTATTTTAAGTTACACTACTATGTGAATTTTTGTAAACTATGTGATGTTTCTTTAAGTGTACTGCCTCTTATCACCTGTTAGCAATGTGCAAGGTCCCTTTAATTATGCTCTGTTAGGAATCACTAGAGGGAGATGCACAGAATTCATTAGAAGTTTAGCAGCATATTTGAGCCTGAATATTTACTGAGATCAGCGTCCTATCTGAATGTAGTGTAAGTTACTACTAGGTTGGCTTAATTTTTAAAATACTCTGTCACTTAAAATACCTTGTATTTTTTCATTACAAGAGGAACATTATTGTGTTACAGATTCCTTATGACTTGTTGTCAACCACTTTATGAAACAAGAGAGCTTTTGTACTACTCTGTAAGTAAGACTGCACCAGGATTGTACTGTTTTCTATTGTTTACATAGTATATATTCTAAAGAATTGTATTTTTGTACACTACAGAATATCTCCTTAGGAAGATCCAATTTTGAAACGTTGTTATATACCTATGCACAAGGATTTTCGTATGATTTATTAATGATGTTGTCGTGCTTTAGATTGTAATACACAGGAAGCTTTTTCTTTGCAAGTCTTGGTGACTGCTTGATTTGTGGGTCAGACTCTCAAGACTGTTGTCTTTATACTTTGTTTTGAAAGGAACCATAAAAATATGAAAATTCATCCTCTTATTAAAGACCACTAATTAAGTCAGTGCCACAAAATACACATCATCTTTAAGAATCAGAAAACTATCATGAAATCTATTCAATATTGTCTTGAAACTTGACAGATTAGAAGCTCAATATTACAAAAACTCTTGTCTTGCCTCCTCTCCCAAACTGCTGCTGAACTATCTTCCACTAAGAGCACACAGTTTCTTCTTTCTGGCTTTATTAATTTGCCCCGTATTCCAACATTCCTTGGTATAAAGAAACGGTGACCAACTCTTTTACATGCTTGTCTCTTCCATTGCTTGAGCCCATGACCTCTTGTTCTCAAATTAGTTACTATCTCAAGCAGCTTACCGACAGCAATTCATTCTTTTCAGTGGCTTCTTAAAGCGGTGTGAGCCCCCCTCCCACAGGTCCTCCCTACAGCCTACATCTAATCAATGCATGGCCCCCAAAACCTTGGATAATTAGGCAGATCATATAATTTCCTAAACCTGATGAATCTTCCAACATCGCCAAAACTAAAAAAAAAATGAAAAAAAACTCTTGATTCCCCCCCAGGAAATCTCCTAATACAAATATCAATTTTTAAAGAACACATTCATACAAAAAAACAACAACAACAACACACACACACCAAAAAAACCCCTTTGATTTTGCTTCCAACTGTTAAAACACATTATGGCAAATGCTGCCTTAGAGAAGTTGTCCAATGAAGTACAAACTCTTTCCAGTGGGGACCCAAAACAGCTTACATTGCTCTCCTCTCCTCTCCTTTATCCTCACAACCAGCCCGTAAGGTAGGTTATGCTGAAAGTGTGTGACCTGCCACAGGTTACCCAGTTAGTTTCCAGGGCAGAGTGGGGTCTCCCAATGAGGGTCTCCCAGATCCAATCCGACTCTCTAACCACTACGCCACACTGGCTCTTGCTTAATCTCTTTATAATTAAATCCCACACGTCTGCAAATCTTTGTGCTTTCCTGTACACTTTTATCCCACCCGCCCTCCAAGCAGATCAAAATGGGCAGCTGCGTTTGTCTTCTGTAGCAGCAGAAAAGGGCAAGTCCAGCAGCACCTTCAAGACTAACAAGATTTGTGGCAGGGGATGAGCTCTCATGAGTCACCGCTCATGCTTCAGACATCTGAAGAAGTGAGCAGTGACTCACAAAAGCTCATACCTAAGGATGGGCATGAACTGGCTCACAAACTAAAGTTTAGCTGTGTCAGTTTACATCAGAAGAGCAAGATCCGAGTCCCGTAGCACCTTAAGAGGCCAGCTCTGAAGGACGTGAACTTTCAAGACTCTGATCAAGGGAGCTTCGACTCTCCAAAACGATGCTGCCAGACTCGAATCCAGCATTCCAAACTTTGGGGGAACATCTTGCAGTTTATTATTGACATATTCTACGGTAGCCCATCTGACATAATTATGTGAAGATCTCACACAATGGATTACCTAAAGGCATGTTTTAAAACTACTAAAGCGGTACTTTCTTTTAAATAGCAAGTGTGCCCCTTCCATTACAGGATGTATCATTTACATCTAAAACCAGCTTGTATATTTCACTATTTCTATTCAAATATGGCTTCAGGCACAACTTTCACTGCAGCCATTTATCTGGTGGGAAAGCTTGCTGCAATCAACAGCATTGCATAACTGCATTAGGCTGCAATCATACGCACAATTAGACCCGACATAGGCGCGAGTGCCGGGCGGATTTAAAGGGCGCGATCAGACAACAGTATCTGGGAAACGCTCTGCAGTCGTCGGTAACCTGTTCTGCTCCACCGCAGAAGTGGAGTTAAAGGACACCGGGGGAAATCCAGTAGTTAACGGGTTGCGATGGGCCACGGACAGACTTTCCCGTGTCTGATCGCTCCAGCACGCTCTTGTGGCGTCGGGATAGTCTGATCAGGCCATCTTGACTCCGTGCTGTTGTCCCCCCCCTCACAGTCTTTGCATTATCGCAAACTCCATAGGGAGCTCTCAGTGCGGAGGTGCGGTTCATCAATCCCTCGGTTAAGCACATGGGAGGAAAACAGCACATACACACACAGGACTCCCCGCAGTTGCATCTGATCACACAGACAGATTGCGCCCGCAGCTTCAAAGGGAGGTATGATCATGCAACTGCAGGTCAAATTCCTCTGGAGGAAATAGCCTTGCTTCCCCCATTTTTTCTGGCGTGTGTGTCCGCAACTTTAAACTAGCTAACTCACCATGAGTTAACATTATATTAAATGCAGCTTACCGTCAGAATGACCTCATGTTACATATATGTTTGTGTGTGAATGACCAAAAAAATTCTAGTTTTAATAAACATAGCCACGATATTTCAAAGAATATAAAACGCCTTTACTGAAGAAGCCTTAAAAAATCAGCTTGAGGGGAAAAATGCCTAAACATGAAGGGCAAATGCATGCTGCCCCATCCCCTTATTTCAGACTTTTCCACTGGATAACTGACTGGGTCTAATGAGCTACAAAGTTCAAGGCTTAGCAATTCAATAAAAATCAAAACCTAGAAGGCAAGACAGCTACTTCTTGAACACACCAGATTCCCCCCCTTCTTCTCATACTTCTCTATAATTATGCCTGTGCCATCCCTTTGAAATATTAGATCAATACCACCGCAGATCTCCCTCCCTTAAAACTACATTGTAAAGTACAGCAGTAAGCTAAAGTCTATATGGATGCTTAACTTCAGGCAGGAAACTGGCTCTCAAAAGCAAAGTTACATCAAGGGAAGCCCTAGGAGTCAAGGTTTTAACTACTATGCGAATTATCAGCATTTCAGCATCAGTATTATCAATTCATAACTCAGGCCAAAGCACATGGGAACTGGACTGGAAAACTGGCTTTCAAGTACTGCTCTTTTAAAATGAATAGGATGGATTAAAAGAATGTGTACCATACAAAATGGTTGTGCAAAATTTCATTCTTGGCATGGGAGTTTAGCTTTGTTATGCTAGCATTAATGTAGCACTGCACCACACAACACAAGCAAATGTCCAAGCCTTTGCTCAGAGGATCTATTTCAATAGTGTGACAGACAACAAGGGAGAAATGAGTGCAGATGCCTTTGCACACACTTTGGCTCCCTTTCAGATGGGGATGAGGATTAAGGACCAGCATCAAAGGCTCTGTGGAAAAGGTGGCTTTTGAAGAGGGATTCAAAGGAACACAGTGAAGTAGCACCACACAGGTATCCTGGGAAGGAGAAGCAAGACTGAGAAGATGACAGCACTGTGTGGTAAGTGTCTTGCACCATTCCACTGTCCATTCTAGCATGCTAGCCTCAGGCCAAATTTAATGCAAATCATGTATTTACACTCTTGGGCAACTCTTGTTCATTGCAATGGAGATTTAACAAACTGTGAATTGTATTCTCCGTATGGTTGTTTTCAGCCACGGAAGGAAGATCCTAGAGTGGAAGTTTCGTAGTTTTTGTCCCATACAGGAAAACACTGATACAATTAATATGGCTGAGAATGGCGCTCTGAACTAGATGCGACTTAACACAAGGGTGGTAGCGCTTGTAAATAAAAACAATACGAATGAACCCCCAAACTCACTTGCACATGTCCAGAGCCTGCAGGAAGTTCTTCATGATGTTATCTAAAAGTAGGGGTGTGTGCAATTTTCTTACCCCAGTATTTTAAGGGTTCAGTCTAGTAGACCAAATAAATAAATAAATAAATAAAATCGGTATTTCTGAAAAATCCCAGATCCCATACTGGTATTGGGATCTGGGATTTTTTGGAAATACCAAAAAAATTTTTTTGGTCCAACAGACCCAAACCTTATAATACTGGATTTAAATAAAGCCAGCCCAATCTTGGGGCTGGCTTGACTTCTCCTGCAGCTGATCCTGGGACTGGCTTGCTGGAGAAGTGAGCCCTGGGAGCTGCCACACTGCATGGAGCACAGCCGATCCTGGCTGGGCTCACTTATCCTGTCCCTTTAAACACTTCTTGGGGCTGGCTTGACTTCTCCTGCAGCTGATCCTGGGACTGGCTTGCTGGAGAAGTGAGCCCTGGGAGCTGCCACACTGCATGGAGCACAGCCGATCCTGGCTGGGCTCACTTATCCTGTCCCTTTAAACACTGCAAGCTGCAAGTCTGCGCATGAACTCCGAAGACATTTAAAGGTCTCAGTCCCTTTAAATGCCATCTCCAAACTGAGAGTTCACTCCAAAGGTGGCTTGTTCTGCACTGTCATTTTTGTCACTTGTTTGTCCCTATTGCTTCTGGTTCCCTATGACTGGTCTAAGGACTGTAGAAATGAACTAAACTAAACTTCTGGTTCCCCCCCCCCCAATGTGTTTTGCTCTCTCTAGTAGTCCCAGTGGGAGCAAAATGCATGTGGAAAAGGGGGGATGGGGACCCAAAGCAATATGGACAAACAAGTGACAAAACTGACAGTGTGGAAGTGGCCGGCATTTAAAGGGAACGAGAGCCCTTTAAATGCACTTTGACTGCTGGTATCCAGTGGTCCTGAAAAATCCCAAATGTTTTTGGGATTTTTTGGGCATGGCCATTTTGGATAGCTGAATAAATACTGGCTACCTATATTTGGCTGGAAAAAAAAATCCGGAAAATACCAGTTTTTTGTTTTTGTTTTCTGGGGGGCTCAGATAGACTGAATGCACACCCCTACTCCACAGATACAGTCAGCAGTGCTCTGAGTGACAAAGAAAACTAAGAGTTTCGAGAGAATGTGTGTATTCAACACAGCACTCCTCTGGCCATCTTGCCTTGTCTCAAACACAGAACAAAATACCTTCAATGCTTAACATTACAGGCAACTACGACTGGAACAGTCTTCCAATGTAAACCAAACACGAAGTGAAACTTAGCCATTTGCTTATGAGAATAGTTGGATGTGCAAAGTTGAATGAAACATATTTTCTTTAAAAAAATCAGGAATTCTACTAAATGTGAAATTCTTGCCTGATAATTCTTTGAAAGCAAATGAAAGTCAGGAATGGTAGCATAGGCAAAAAAGAAAAGCATCCATACTTGTTTCCACTGCAGCCAGCTTGGAGAAAACAATTCAAATCTAGAAAAGTAAATTATGTGAAAAAGGAGCCATTTCTCCTAACCATGTACTATTTAAAGTGCCACTGCACAGCGAGAGTGTTTTATTGATTGCTTTCTACTTTCTCATTGCTAAAACTAAGTGGTCTCCTATTTACTTTGATTTAAAAATGCATTATTGTCTGCTTTCTAATAAATCAGAGAGTGGAACAAGAACTCAAATTATTCTAAGTTTATTCTTAAAAGTCCTTTAAAAAACACTGAGGACCTTAATCTTTAAAAGCCTTTTTATAAAACATGTTAGCAGATGCTGTCCATGCAGCTGGGCCTGGATTGAAAGTACACTTACATTTTAATGTTTAGAACTGAAGGACTCTAAAGTTAGTGCGAGCACCACAGAAAAGCACTGGCAATGGCATTCTTTGGTACTTCTGCAATTCATTCTTTAAGAAAAGGAAATGGAAAGAAAGATTTCATGTCCTGTACTTCAGGCCTTTGATCATTTGATGAACACTGGATCCTCAACCTGGGCCTCAACCTTCTCAGGCCAGACAAAGGGGGCCTAGGCCTCACAGACTGGGCCTAGATTCCTGTCAGAACAAAACCTTTGGCTGCCTCACAGTGTGACAGCCTGGGAAAGGCCCACCTCAGCAGGGCTGAGATGCCCGCTCTGCCCTTTGATCCTTCATTTAAGCACCAGGTCAGAGATTTCAAATTGCACACCCCCAATGGCAGAGGGGAGCAGGTCAAGAACAAAATGGGGCTGACCAATCTGAAAAACCCTGCCACTCTTTTCTTCGGCCTGTTTCACATGACTTGTCTCACACTGAGCCCACACTTAAAATGGAATTTGACATTACATGGTACAATGGAGTCAATAAATGGCATTCTTCTGCAACAAAGTCAATCCTTCTCTTAAGTGGCTGAGAGCATGAAGCTAGAAAATACTCTGTATTTACTTCACTATGCATGAAAATTGTATGTATCATTCAGACTAGATTTCATCACACCCCTCTTCTTGCTAAAGACTGAAATGAGCTCAAATGTGGCATATCTGTATTTGCCTCCACCGCATTTTTATTTAGACCTATCAAAATGCCACTTGAAATTTACATTTTCAAAGTCACTGAAATGCCCTTTGAATGAATGCAAAAGGATTCTCAATGAACTTTAAAGACGAGACAAAT
Source organism: Gekko japonicus (assembly GCF_001447785.1). Classification (NCBI taxonomy): domain Eukaryota; kingdom Metazoa; phylum Chordata; class Lepidosauria; order Squamata; family Gekkonidae; genus Gekko; species Gekko japonicus. The sequence goes on along the minus strand of NW_015177029.1, from coordinate 407,349 downwards.
AGTTGAAATACAGTCCACGGAGAATAACAACTAAGCTTATTTTGCTGTGCTTACCAAGTTCTGCGGGCTGCCTGTATGCCCCCCTCCAATTGTCAAACAGCAGCATGCCCTTTCACTAAAACAGAGGAAGCTGATATGTTTTGAGTACCCGAGTAACCCAAGGGGTGCCCAGTATGTCAGAGGGCAGACTTTGTTAGGTCTGAGAGCATACACACAGAGTACATAAAACATGGGGGAAAGGAAACATTATCCATTAACCACGTTGATGGAATTTGACTCAGCAGATGGAATATAATGTGGTAACCACATTAAGTGATTGTGAGAAGACAGGCTGTGTGAAGCTACATCCCATATTCCAGATAACTGAATGGAAAGGCAAGGCGGGATATAAATATTTTATTTAATTATTTTAATAAATATAATCTCATGCACCAGTGAATCCCAGCTATCAAATATATATGAACATATGGAGCTGACACAGACTATGTTAGACTGTTGGGAAAAGGGTAAGAACAGTTAACAAAATTAGCTGGGATTTTATGGAATCGTATTTTATATTTTGTAATTGTTGGTTTTAACTGAGTGTTGGTTTTAAATTGCTTGTAAGCCGCCCTGAGCCGCTTCGGTGGGAGGGCGGGGTAGAAATCTGATAAATAAATAAAGGAACCAATTAACTAGAAAAGAAGTGGGTTCTCTCTCCACCAAAGATCTTCAAGAGCAGGCTGAACAGTCATCTGTCAGGAGTGAACCAGCTTTGGATTTCCTGCACTTACCAGTTGGCCTATAAGATTCTTTCAAATTCTAAATATCTAGGTCAGCATTGTCTTCCCTGACCGACAGTGGCTCTACAAAGCCTCACACAGAGAAACGTCCTTCCCAGCATCTGCTACCTGAGATCCTTCAACTGGAGGTGCCAGGAGCAGAACCTGGGACCTTCTGCATGCAAAGTATGTGCTTCCCCCCACCCTGAGCCATGGCCCCTCCAAACAGTAATATCACTGGTACCGAAGACAAAAGCACTATAAAGATTGCAATACACACACTGCGTACTACTTCATCAACCTTTTGAGTGCCATGCTATTAACCATTTTGCACTACGCAGAATTTCTAATGAGGCAGATTCTGAGCCGCAGCTTCAAGCAACTGAAGCTAGACGTAGCTCCACCTATAAAAGCTCTTTATGGGACCAACATACCTGAGGGACTGCCTCTCCCCATATATGCCTCAAAGGGCTTTATGCTCTATGGATCAACATCTCCTGGTGGTCCCTGGCCCAAAAAACATCCATCTTTTCTGCCCTCGTCCCGGCCTGGTGGCACATCCTCCCCATCGAGATCAGGGCCCTGAAGGATCTTCTTCAACTCTGCAGGGCCTGTAAGATGGAGCTGTTCAGTCAGGCCTTTGGTTAAGGCAGCGGGCATCCATGTATGGCCTCCCTGAGGTTGTTGTCACCCATTTATCTACGGCTGACTATCACTCATTTGTCATCAAAGGGCCAAGGAATCTCTCACAACTAGCCAATTCTACTTCTAGCCTGTGACCACCATTTTCATGTATATTACTGTGTTTTAAGAAGAAGAGATTGGATTTATACCTCACCCTTCACTACCCAAAGGTGTCTCAGAGCGGCTTACAAACTCCTTTCCCTTCTCCTCCCCACAACAGACACCCTGTGAGGTAGGTGGGGCTGAGAGAGCTCTGACAGAAACTGCTCTTTTTCAAGGACTGCTCTGACGAAACTATGGCTTGCCCAAGGTCATCCAGCAGGTGCAAGCGGAGGAGTGGGGAATCAAACCTGGTTCTCCCAGATTAGAGTCCATGCACTTAACCACTACACCAAACTTGCCACTACACCAAAATTTTTAACTTTATTTATTGTATTAATAAAATGATGTTACCTGCCCTGAGCCTGCGTGTGGGAAGGGTGGGCTATAATTATGAAAAATAAATAAATAATAAAAATTGTAAGAGCTGTGTGAGAAAAAAACATCTTCCTAATTATTCAGGAATAAATAACAAACTAAGGACAAATACTGATCTTTTGGTCCCGCAAAGAGGTTTTACCATAGCAAACACTGAAGCACATAACAGAGAAAGCTTACTGTTGAATACATTTAGAGAAATTCCACACAGAAATTTTATTGGTTAGTGGAGGTGGAGTTGAGAGTGCAGAGGACAGAATGAAATTGTTTCATGCACACATCTAACAGTGGATCAATTTTTTTCACAGGGATGCCAAGTCTGGTTTGAGAAATACCTAGAGATTTTGGGGCTGGAGTCTGGGGAGGTCAGGGACCTCAGCAGGGTACAACGTCATGGAGTCCACCTTCCAAAACAGCCACTTTCTCAAGGGGAACTGATTTCTGTAGTTTGAAGGTCAATTGTAATACTTGGAGATCTCCAGGCTCTACCTGGAGATTGGCAGCCATACTTTTTACCATGTTAATGATTTGTGTAACAGTGGGGAACTTGAGTTTGTGAATAGGAACTATTCACTGTGAATCTAAGCATAATACTATAGATGGTACCAGTGGAACGTTGAGCAAATCCTTCCCTGAAGCTTCATATTAATCAAAGCGGCAAATCCCTCAGGTTTTTATTCCCAGCCGATCACTACATAGGTTTACATAATAAAGATTACCTAAGGCAAGTTAGTTACCCTTGTACCAAGCTGATGTACTTAGAATCACGGTAGTTAAAGACTGGAAAGTAGGTGCTGTGTAGGGACTAGGGAATAGGTGGCAGTGGTAGCTACTTACTTCACAGTAACCAAGAACAAAGAGATTCAATTTATGTGATAGGTCCTTGTCACACTATATTTATACACAGCACGCACACACACACATACAGAGAAAAGGCCACTCTTGTGTCTCCCATATTAATTAATTGATCAGGAATAGCTCACATCTCTACTAAATTCACACTATATTACACTATATTATATATAATAAAGTGTATTATATAATATATATCACACTATATTATACACAGCACACACACACACAAAGAAAATTCCACTTCTTTGTCTTCTATATTAATTAACTGATCTGGACTAGCTCAACTCTCTAATAAATTCAAACCACGACTTTACTCCATTCCATTTGGAAAGAATCAAGGTACGGTCCAACTTAAAAATATTAAGCACACATGAAAACAGAACAGAATGCAACAGCAGCGTTCCAGCTCATCACTGTTAAACAGTTCCCACCCACCCGAAGTACACCATACTGAATGAGGCTTGTGGTAAGAGAAGCAATTTTTAGCCTGGGATTTTAAAGGCAGAGCAGAATATGCAATTAAATGGAGAATGTTTATAATACAGTTTTTCACAGACATGCTGTTCTCAAGTAGGGTGCCATTTTAAAAAAGTAATTGATTTTAGTTAATTTTTTTTTATCCTGCCCTTCCTCAAGCAGCTCCAAGGTGATGTGCATTATTCTCTCCTCCTCCTCCGTTCTACCCTTACAACAAACCTGTGACGAAGATGAAGCGGAGAAAAAGTGATTGGTCCAAATGCCCCCAAGCAAGTTCCATAGCAAAGCGGGGATTTAAACCAGGGTTCTCCCAGATCCGAGTCCATCTACACCACCACACGGGCCCTGGCTCTCTTTTAGGATCCATCTACTCTTTGGTCCCCCCCTCACTTACCACTGTGTGAAAAGAACAGCTTTGAAAAAAAAATGACGGGAAAAACACGTTGGCGATACAGCTATATATAATATCCGGTTGAAAAGCAAACCAGAACAATTTTGTCACTGTTAGGGGCTGCCACATGATTTTGCAACCTTCTCCGCTACATCTCATGCACTGTTACAAAGCAGCTGTGTCAGGAATCTTACCGCCATGGTCTTAGTGCAGTGAGGCAGGTCATCAGACAATTGATTTGAGGGATGGGTATATATTTTTAAGCACAAGTCGTAACAGAAGACAGGTCACATGTGAGCAGCAGCAAAAGAGAAAAGGAATGGGGGGGGAGACTAGAAGACACTTTTTTCTTAATGTATTGGTAAACAGTGAAAGCTGAAAGCAAGTACAGAGGGCTGAACAAAGCACTTTGCTGGCTTAGCCCCACCTTATTATTTATTCAGTGTATACCCCTCCCTCCCCACCAAGGCAAGCTCAGGGCGGCTCACATAAAATTCCATATATAAATACAATAAAACCAATCCCCTTGCTGGTTTTATGTGCAACCCCCAGATCTTAGAGTAAACCTTCCCTATCCAACAAAGCTGCAAACTTACTGGGGAAACCATCTACATGAAGCCTGTTAATTGTACAATGCAGGACAGTGGCTGAACTGTCAAAAGTGCCAGACTCTGGGAAAATTAGGAAGTCCCTCTTGGCTGTCAGGAAGAGAGAGAACTGACTGAGCTGAATGGCCTCTGCAGCTAGGGAACAAGAAAGTGTAACACACTGTATTTTGTTCTAATTTTTAAGACTGCATACAGCCTGATCAGAATTACTTGGAAATCAATGGGACTCCTTTCTGGACTTCACAATGGTCTGAATGCTTGCTGGATGGCCTACTGGCTGGAATCGCTCTTCTGATGGGAGGGACTCTTCATCCCATCTCAATTTGTTAGAATAATAACCTGGTTGTTTTGATGCTCCTTATCACCCACTGTTGACGACAATTTGTTAGAGTAATAACCTGGTTGTTTTGATGCTCCTTATCACCCACTGTTGACGAAGAGCCCTCCAAAATGGGGGGGGGGGAGAGGGGCATAAACAGTAGAGGAAGAAATAGGGTGTGGCAGATTAAAACCTGTCCTGATACAAGTACTGAGAAACAGGGAACTGATGTTTAACTGCTGTTGAAAAACCCAGCTAAAACTTTACAGAGAGCTCCTTTTTCGCCTTTCATTCCTGCAACTTCAGTTTGGACCTCCATAGTGAGTGGTTTTCCTTCCCTGTGACAGCCAGCCAGCCTCTCTTCTCCTCTCTCTCTCTGACCCTCAGCGCCTAGTTAAGGGTGTGCAAAGAAGAGAGAGACCTGGCCAACAGTGAAAACAACGTAATTTCTATTTAGCACTGAGGCTGTGGGAGGAAATTTTAAGGGAGAAATCTGTGTTTACATTTAAAGTAATAAGGGTTTTTTTGTCAGTTTCTTTGCTTGAGCCTCTGATTTCCAGATTATTACCACTCCCCAGTTCATATTAGGGCTTCCAGTTTGTTAATATCTAATATATATTAGCTCAAGTAAAGTGTCTAGACATCAAGATACACTAGAACAGCTGCTAGTGATATGAACATTTGCTGCGATGAACGACAAAACATTTTTTCTGACCCTGGGTGAATACTCACCACTGAATTGTTAATAGGGTCAGTTCTCTTAATTCAGTTCAGTTTCAGGAACCTTTAATGGCATAAAATGTAATAACTCTTAATTCTTACATGTGTATGGGAGAAAAGTGAAAGGTGGTCCTCTCAAAATTCATGTCTGTTACATAGATAACATCCAAGCACTGGGATCATCCTCCAGTGTTTACAGACACAGGCTTTGGCACTACTGAAATTCAGCACAAAGCTTATAAGGATCAATCATTCTGAGAGCAGCATAACCCAAAACAGAAATTTTAGTTAGTTCTCATTGTTAGTTCACGCGGCATACCAGGAGTTATCCTTCGCTGTGCAAAGCATTCCAGTTTGATGCTGCAGCACCTTCTGCTTTCACATGAATGGCTTACCTGAGCTGAGGGCTATCAAGCATTATATAGAAGTCTGTCATACTGAATACTCTTAAAGCCATTCTTAGATTTAAAAAGGGCCAAGAAGTCCACCCAATCACTCAAAGAGGTGGCTAAAGTAATGCATCTCCCAGGCTAGGGCTGGGATCCAAAGAACTATTTTTAGGTATATCCAAGGATGCCTGCTGGGAGTTTTGCCCCTCTCCCTTTGATCATCAAGCATCTGTTCCATACCACAGAGTGCTTCTGAAAAGTCCTCTCAATGTCAGAAGTAGTTTGCTGTATAGCATGCAGAACAGTGTTTTGAGAAGCGCAAGCCCAAAGACTTCCTCAGGTACACAGAACTACTTGTGCAGTTTTCTGAAGCCCAGCCTAGAGTAACAGGTAATGATGAAGATGGCCACATTCTCATAGACTAGATGATGGTGCAGTTTCCATGGAGGCCTGTTGCTCTTATAGAGAAAAAAGCTGGAAAAAGATTTGAGGACTGTGGTTGACAGCAAGTGAAATGAAATGAGTAACCTTTATTGGTACACGGTAATACCCTCTGAAAGTGGCAGAGAATCTAGTGTGTAACTGACTTAAACAATCATGTGCTGGTTCTCCCAAACATACTTTAATTACTTTGCCGCCTTATTTAGAGATGTATGTAAATGTGTGTAGAGAGGCACAGCATCCAAAACGCGGCATCCCTTTAAAACAATGCAGAACCCTGGTCAGGTCAGCAACTAGCCTTGCTGGAGAACCACCTGAGCAAGGGATGCGGGGGGCGTGAAGGGCCCAACCTGCCCCCCAAAACCAATCCACTGTCAAACCCCTCCCCTCCCTCTGCGGAGGCAGCTCCATCCATACCCCTATTTTTGCCTTCAGGCTTGCCAGACAGTAGCACCCAGCGGGCCTGGTTTAGCTGAACGATGAAAACCGATGACCTCTAATGCACAAGACGCAAGATCAGCTGCTGAATATTCATACCATGATCTCTTCCCGGCTCCTGTGTCTAACAGAAACCTGGCAGGAATTAAGTAGGTGATGCTCTTCCAGGCAAATGGGTAACTGATGGCAAAAGCGTAACCACTATGGTCACCTTCTGAGGCCCTGCTTCATGCGCCCCGCTTTCTGGGGCTGGCATTCCGAGAGAAGGTCTTCTCCTCAGAAGTGGCAGCAAGATCACGGACCTCCTTCCCAGGGATATCTGTCTGTCCCCCTCCTACCACCACTTCCTTCGGCCAGCAGGTGGCAACCTTTTTTGTTTTGCCTTCAGCGATCCCTTCTTCCTGCTTTGTGTTTCAATCAGCTGTTTTGGGTTTTTTATATATATGTATTTTAGCCCTGATTTTAACTGTGTTTTATGGTGCATTTTATTATGTTTGTTCGAACCGTTTGCTGCCTTGGTGGCCCTGGTTGGATGGAAAGGCAGGATATGAACATTGTAAACAGATAATTTCACGTGCGTAATTTCTAAGCGTCTGCTTTTAAAACGCATAGGAGTAAAGCCAGAAAGAGTGGTAACTCTCATAGTGTTTTGCTGCAAGCCAGAAACTCCTGTGACCTATCTGAGTGGGTCTGCTGCTTATTTCAAATAAATACTGTGATGGTTCACCATTCAAGCAAATGCCTCATGCAAATGGAAAAGGGAGCAAGGTAGAAATAAACTGGAGAAATAGGGCCCAGAATGTACTGTGAGAACATTTCAGAAAGTCAAGGTGCAAAGTTCTCCTTGTTCATTTCTGATTTCTAACCCTCTTCAAGCCAGAGAAGTGCCTGTATGAGAGTTACAATGGGGTGAACATCAACTTGCTGAAGGACCTACAGAGAGTTTGAATGGCTTCAGATTTAGGCAACGCTAAACAAATGTTCAGCGTGTACTTCAAAACCTCTATGCTGATAAAAGTTACGCAAATGGTAAATTTCTAGCCGCACTTGTGTAAGACCCATTCATGTACAGCTTTCAGGGGAGTTGCAAATTTCCTTCATTTTTAATCACCGTGGATATAAAAAAAAATAAAAACCTCTAAAGCACGTTCAGGCAAGGGCAAAATTTGCCTCTAATCTATCCGAGGCCCTTCTGTGAATACAGTGCCTGTGTTGCCATGACAACGCCGTCACATCTCTGAACTCAAAAGCAGCAACCCTTTTGATTCTCACCTTTGGCCATTTTATTGAGAACCATGTCAATTAGGATGTAGGTTCCACTTCTTCCTGCACCATCACTACAAACAGACAGGGGGGAGGGGGGAAATTCTGATCAATGCCGTGTGCACAATAATTCAGCAGAAAAGCAGTTACTCTTGATTTTATATTAGAGAAGCATCACATGGGGAGGGTTTTTTTTTTAAGGAGAGGTGGAGAGAAGCTGAGGAAGAAGAAGGGGAGAAGGAAAGAAATATTTTTCATTATCTGTACAAGATTAGCAGTTATTTTTATATATATGAACTGTACAGCTTTGCAAGATACATTTGCTTCTTTCATGGCATTGGTGTGTTTATTTTGGAAACAAATCCACTATTATTTTTAAACAGTAATGAAATTTAAAATGCTAGATTTTTGAGGTCCATTTTCCCCCCTAATCAAGTTCAAGAGCTGATCAACCGGCCCAGCATCTTTCTCAAATGATTGCTTTTCCCTGTGTCTGAGCTCACCCGGAGGGCCATGGCTTGGCCAGCTAACCTTTCAATCACCTGCCTCTCCTTATATTGTGAAAAATCTTTTGTTATTTAAGGATCGTATTATTTCCTTACCAAGTAATTGGATACTAGCCATTTGGGCCTCAAAAGGAACAACACTGCCAACTATTTCCCCCCCCCTTTTCACCTTAATACGGGCGCTGTTACAATGAGGAAAAAAAATTCATGCAGCATCTGAAAGATGTTTTTGATCTTCTAAAGGCACTACCTTTAAAAACATGCACACACAAGAAAGATGCATCTGTGGCTGAGCACTCTGAGGAAACCCAGACCACTCTCATCTAAATGCCGTTTGCTTTGCCGTCAGAGATCTGCTTATAATTGGCCATGTCATAGTTTCGGTGTCCGTTGCTAGCAAACACAATTAAGTTTTTAAGCAACCAATTTTTCTTGCCCTTTCATCTGGTTTTTTAAAAGGCTGTATTTGTAGCAATTCCTGAATAAGGAAAAGAGATAACTGGAAGCAGTTTTCTTCTGAAAATTTCCTTCACCAAGAACAGTTATTGTTGAGCAGGCAGGGGAAGGAGACATTATAAAGCTACTATAGTTTTGATCTTAATTTTTTTTGGGTATAATTTACTAGATATTAAGTAATGATTTAATTAATGATGCCAAAGAGGTGGACTGAAGAAGACAAATGGCAATGGCAAAAAGCAAAGATTTTTTTAAATGAATGGGAGGTATACATTATCATTTACATAAGAGACCACACATCTCTCGCCGAGTTATAGTGAAATAAACTGAGCCACAGGGGAGAAATTCAATCATTAGTTTTACTAGAGTCTTGAAAACAGCATAATTCTACAAATATTGCTCAAACCCAAGTGAGTCTTGAAACTGACATAACCAGAGAATCCTAGGTTTCATCAATAGTAGCAATTTTTCCACTGATTTACTATAGAAGCACTTAAATCTGTGAGACAGTCAAAGTGCCAGAAGGCGGGGAATGGGGGAGACAAGAGCTGTACGTTATTTCTGGTCTAAGCTACTGGGCTATGGAAGTGGCTCTGGTCCGACACACAGGCCCAGAAACCAAGCAAAGATGCTCCCAACACCACATCACTCTCTTATGTGGCAAAAAGCTGGTTGTGCGCATGAATTGTCAAAAAAAAAAATTCCTCAAAGTAACAACGCATAGTGAAATAGCAAAAAATTCTACATGATCCGGAAAAAAACCCAGTCGGAGGGCTCTTTAGGCCAATTAGCCCTGACAGAGCTGAAGAAAGGACTTCTTCCGTTTTCTTCTACCACTGTACAACCTGAAGAACCTCTGAGAGCCAAACAGTTAATTATGAACAGTATATGCAACAAAAAACTCTTTTTGGAGAAATCAAGTTTTACCATCTAAGAAGCAGCAAAGGTATCATGCTGGGCCAAAACAATAAGGAACATTTGGGGGGGGGGGAAGGGTTTACCCTACAAATCAATCTGTAAAACTAGTTGTACCTTTGGTTCAAGTTACATGATTTCCTTATTAGCCTCTTTGAGGCTAGCTTGAAAATGGTACTTGCCTGCAATGAACAATTACTGGACAAGAACGACCCCTGTAGCACTTGTTTACTTTTCTGTAATAAAACAAATACAGGCATTAAGAAACACATTACTTCACAAGCCCAGACTGTCGGAAAAAATAATTTTTAAAAAAATCACACATAAAAACATGGTTTGACTTGTTCGGAAAACCTGACCCAAGCTTTCTTCAGATCAATCAACCCTGTGCAAGCCTAATTCATCAGGACAATGGGTGCCATCCTCCAAACACTGCTCCTACACAAGATCCATTGGAATAAATAAAGATTTCGCTGAAGGCACAGTGCTTAGTGAATTCTGCCCTAGGCCAGAGTATGCTGTTGACAACAGTAGCCTTAACAAAATGCAGGTGTGTGTTCAGTTTCGTACCAATCCCACATTCCGTACAGTAATACAGACAAACTTGTATCATATTAGACCCCGTAAAAGTTCACTGTGACATACTGGGATATTCCAAGCAGACCTTCACACATCATCATTTCTACACCCATTTTCACACTGAAGTACTGGTATTTTCCATACATGCCAATAAAAGCTCTTCTATCATTTCTCACATCTGGAATACAAGCGAATGTAAACAACGTGCACTAGCTAGAAAACGTGTGCTTCCTGGCTCTGGTCCAACACAGCATGGGCACGGCAGTCAGGGCTGAGCATGAAGAAGCCACACACACCCTTTATTCTACAACACTGTAATCCTACCAATTAGTTCTTCAGTAGGGACAGGAGGAAGTGTGGAGCCAGTCCTCCTTTCCTGCATCCATGTTTGCTCCTCAACAGTTTGGAGGGATTTAGCTTTTTTAAAAGGACATGTGCACAGTTCCAACTTGCTGCTTTGGGAAGGGGAACTGGGGCACACATTTTTGCATGCAGCTAGGGACAGGTACACAGAAACCATTTTTCATGCATATACAGCCCCAGACTTGATCAAACTTTGTTCTGTCCCTCAAGGACGTCATGCATGTACTCAGATTGTGTAGAAGAGGTTAAAAAATACTACTACCCTGCCACTTTTTTTCAGAATGACTACATCTAGCTACTGCTAAAAAGGTATTTTGGGTGTTAATATAACAATGCCAAGAAGTTATATGAGTCATGCAGCATTGGTGAAAGATTTACGATTAATTTGGGGCTGGGTACAATACAAAATGAATTTGTGACAATAACACAAGGAACAGATTGTATTGCTCAGCATATTTTCACATTTCCATTGAGGCTGATGGCTTTTACTTTCAAGTAAATGCACTTAATAACAAGCTAGCTTTTATATGTTCCCACCTAAAAGATAGGAGCAGTAACCTACCTTTTACAAAGTTGTTGCAAAGATAGGATTGCACTGTTAGTTTATTGCCTGTGCAGTTACTCTAGTCTAAGCCCACCAAACCCAATGGGTTTAGGTTGGAGTAACTCTGCATAGAATTGCACTGTAAACATCTTCACTACTAGGCACACTTTAAAATACTATCTAGTCAGCAATAATAATGAGTGTTAATACTCAAGAGTTGGGATTTAGATGTGAAATAAGTTACTCATCTAGAAATATCAAGTGTCTAAACCATATGTTAAATAGGAAAGGCAAAACCTACAAAAACCTTTCGCTACAAAGCTATTTCAAAAGAGGAAAAGAACACCAAGTGTATATGAAGCAAGAATAAATTGTTTTCACCAGACATTTAAGTGACTTCTGCTGGTCAGTTACATATACTTTTTTATTTACTTAAATAATTCCCCTTTGGGTATCAACTTCTTAAAAGAAGCCTAAATACATTTTTGAAATCGACAGCAGAGCACTAACCTCCTTAAATCCAAGCACAGCAAAGTTAGACCATTATAAAAACAACACTTGGAATTCAAGAATTTATAGTGAAAATAGCTGCTTGAATAGCCCAGACTAGTCTGAGCTCATCAGAGCTTGGAAGCTAAACAAGGTCAGCCAAGGTTAGTACTTGGATGGGAGACCACCAAGGAAGTCCATGGCTGCTATACAGAGACAGGCCATGGCAAACCATCTCTGCTTATCTCTTGCCTTGAAAATCCCATGAGATGTCACCATATGAATGCTTACTGTAACTAATCTTCAAGTTGTACCTTGGATTTAGATGTGAAGCTTCATTTTGAGTGCCATGGTACTTAGGGAGGAATATGCAGTCTATGGCTAAGAGCCAAGAAAAAGCCTACTTTAATGTCCTCCTTACTGGACATTCCCCAGCTTTCCTATACTGGCTCATAATACTGATCAATTACTGAATTATGGCTTGGTGATCAGGAGTATCCTGTAATCTCACATGCTTCCCTTTCATCTTCCTCCCCTGTTGTATTGATATTCTCACCTCCCTTTTGGTTTTAAGTATGTATGCTCAGGATTATAACTCCAATGACTTTTTCATTTGCCATATTTAACCCAAACCAAAGAAGACAATCTCAATTCTGACCACCATAACTTTGGTCTGGCACTTAGCTATATGATGCAGACCTAATGCTGATTGTAGTTATCTTACAGCTGGCAGCAAGAGGGGAAGGGGATGCCAATGAGAACAAAGAGGTGAAGGTTTGCATGAGACCTTTGAGCTCTTCCAGTTGCTAAGCCATGGCTTGTGATTGAACAGTTTTTATTTTTAATTTATTTTAAGATTTATATCCCACCCCTCTCCTGCAATGTGGGGCTTGAGGTGGCTCACAAGATTTTAAAAATACAACACAACAAGACCTGCATCAAGCTGCTCATGAATATTTTACTTATTATTATTACAGTTAAATAGCATTGCCTGGTCTTATAAACAGGACTCTGGATAAAGATGTCTCATTTTCCAATTGGTACCGTTAACAATTGCTCTCGTCAACACAAAGTGGAAGCCAATTTACACTCCACGTGGTGCTACAGTTACATCAATGTGTGCTGTGTTAAATGCATAAAGTGTGACACTGAAGACAAATAAATACGCATCAGAGAGCTGCAGGAAGCTGCCGCTCTACAGTGGGATCTGTCCCATTCCGTGAGTGTTTGTGGATTTGTGTCTCCCCCATGCATTTCACGTGTTTATACCAACAAACAGCAGTCAAACACTGGTGTAACTGAAGGCCCACGTAAAGTGTTAATTGGGCAGCTGTGCGTCTTAGGAGGACTAGCTGGGGAGAGGGAGGCATTTTTTGTTACATTTGCATTTCTGGTATTTCAATATATTTATCTAAAACTGAAATGGGTTGGTTAAAGGATGCAGGTGCCATGGTATCCCGACTACCATTTTTATTGACACCCATTTAAACACCTTGATCACCACTGATTTCAGAAAGTGCAAGAAAATGACAAAGGGCTTCACAAATTATCATTGTTGAGAAACAGGTTTGGAACCTGGAGAAATATACAGCAGTGCTAGTTCATTCAAAGTCCAAGAGGGGGAAAAAATCATAAGTAATGTTTCTGATTGTTTAATATACAAATAAAATGCATACATACATACACACACAGAGGAAGAATTAACTAGGAAAGAATGATTAGTAATACAAACCAACCCTTTGCTCATTGAGCAAAAAAGAAATCACCATGCAAACCATCAGCAAGCATAGGTCAGAGGTCGTTAGAGGCTCAGAAAAGGGGTTTCCCACATTGTCCCTGCAGCAGAGTCACAGTTTCCAATGATCACTTTTGTGACTATGCAACTGGGCTTATATTACTAGCTGCAACATCACAAAAATGACACTGGCAACCGCTAATTAGCTGGCAAAATAAGAATTTGACCATTTTTAAAGTGAGCAGTGTTAGTAAATGCCATTGCACACAGCAAGCAGTGATAGCATAATATATATTTTAAGCAAAGCCCTCACACGTGATGCTAATTATCTTTTAGCTTCGCAGTGTCTCTTTTAAGTGTAAATGTGCTCCCTCTGGGCTCAAGAAATATTTAATTACACATTATCAGTGCATGACTAACAAGCTAGTCCAGAGTTAAAGAAACTGGTCTATTGTTCAAAATAAAACTGCAACTCTGTAACCACGAAAACTGACCAGTGTTTTGAGCAGGAGGAGCGCTTTTACCTTTCAAGCACTGCATTTTGCATGACTATTCTAAGCTTACGGAGAGAAGCAAAGTCTGTCTTCATTCACCAATTGATACCTGAGAGCACAATATTTCGAACCGACATAAGCTTTTAATGCCCTAGGCTCGATTCACCTACTCAACACAATATCATCTGAAGCACTACCTAATACAGAGGCACAAAAGAAGAGTTATGCTTGCGGCTTTCAAAGTCTTGCCAATTTAGCTTCAACTTAGAATGCAACATTCCCATCAACAGACTCTGGGGCAAGGTAATTTGGAGAATCCAGTTTTTTGTTCTTGGTTATAATAGAGGGTTGGTTGTGTATATTCGTAGCTTCATATGTATGTGAGTATATAAATATACACACATATACAAATTATATATTTGTATATAAACATGTTGAATACACATCAAAACATGGACAATCAGAGGATGGGGAGGTCATACTGTATAGCATGGTGTAAGTTTTTGAAAACTGTGAAACATTAATAATCAGGATTGGCAAGGGCAGAGCATTTATTCCTTTTGCCAATGATAAAATATGCTGCTTCTGTACTGTTACTGAAGATACAAAAATTAACAAAATCAAGTAAGTAACATCCTTTTGAAAAGCTTGTGCATATAAAAAGGATAGCACACCAACCATCTCCCAAAAGAGTTTATATATGTAAAATAGTTTTATAGGGTGTTTTAAAACAAAAACCTGTGGATACCTTTTGAATGAAAAGCCAAAATACCACCTGGCCTTGAATGGACACATTTGGTGGGTCTGCTTCAGGCAGGAAGCGCATCCACAGAACGACATGTAGATTACACTGGAATCTATTTAAATTTTAGAACCAGCTGTGTACCCACCACTTTCTCTACTCTTTAGTACTACTAGCACTGAGATCTTCTGCTCCCCATGGTATTTCACTACATATTCAGAAGTTCTGAATGCGAGGTTCTGGGTTGTACCCACTGGTGCCTATAGCAACACTACTACTCTGCATCTACGCAATAGCTAAAGATAACTCAGTTGAAGCGAGCAAAAATCTACTTGGGAGGGGGAGAGGGAGGAGATTAGGCAATGGAACATGGCAACAGATGGCAAACCATTCCAATGCTGGTGCTGCAAAAATGTAACCTGTGCGTAAACCTGAAGACCGTGGGTACGATCTAAACTGTTTTTTTAACAGCTCACCAAAACAATTCACATTATTTGACTGGAATGTGCGGTCTGCAGTAATCATGCTAAAATTCTTCCAAGTGATTTTATTATTATTTGAAAATTCTCTGTAGAATGTTAAACTAGCATTTTGTGAACATGTTCTTGATACTTATTCCTCATCAAAGTACACACTTTCAAATAAGGGGACCTGTATATGGCTTACAGCTGACCTTCCCCAAAGAATTCCCATTGCTGTTCAAGGATGCATCCTATATAAATATACAGAGTTGGATACAAAAGTTCTATTCCACTTAATGGTGGCGGTACAAGGAGTCTTCCGCTGGTGGAACAGCAGTCTTTGCACTGTAGATGGGCTTCCTTGTATTGGAGGAAGGCTCGGTGATTAGTGGCGTGGAACCACAGGTATATCCTCATATAAGGAACTATGTCACTCAAAATCCACCGTTCCATAACAGTACCTATTTGTGGAACATACAGAGACCATCAACCTGATCTGTTTATTAAAGCTGGACAATGGAGCATCAGTGGGAACCATGGAAAAGAACAAGAGTTGCCCAGGAAGCTGCTCCCAAACTTTAGATAAGCACAGCCTCTGGGTTATCTCAACCCTACTAGAACTCTTGCACTTGTCTAGCTTCATCCTGGGGGAGACGAAGGTGTGTGGCCTCCCAGAGCCATGGGCTGGCACCTATAGCAGGTATACAAGCACGTCTCAAAATGCCATCCCAAGCAAGGAGCTCCTATGAGAGGTTCTGTGTCACACAGCAGTGAGAGGCTGCTGCATGCCCCCGGAAAAAGTAGGGAGGCATTGTCTTGTCAACTTGGATACTAAGTGGTATCGATTTAGTAGGTGGGCTCTGTGCAAACACTACAGATGAAGGCAGATCCCTGCAAATCAAGATCTAATATGCTTCGGTGACTATCCAGTGTCAGTACCTATCACTTAATACATAAACAGAGTTACTGTTTTAGATTCCTGATGTGTTCATTAATGATAGTTTTACAAATTCAGCTTGCCATTGTGTACTGATATACAGAACCCTGAACAGTGGCACTATGACATCTGTCCGTGGCCTCACTGTTACCATTTCTGCAGCACCAGCCCAACACACAAAGGATTCATTTGCTTGGGTCCGAGTTAGAACACAGAGCTATAACATGAACACCCAGGCAGCTGTCCAACCTGGAATTTGGTGGGGATAGGAATAATCTCCCAGTACCATGATACAGTCATAGAGGAGTATCTACGAGGAACAGACCGAGCTGCTTCATCACTCCACACACAATTCAATAGTTTCAAAGTGACACCCTGCTCTAGTATGTGGTGCTCTCCTTGTAGATTATTTCAGCTATCAGTACTTCATGCTGTACCTGCGAAAATCCAGCAGGGACCTTGTGGAACCAGGAACTTTCTGGTCATGCCAAGTAAGGAAATGGAATTGGGTCACGGTTCGAGTCTCGTTGGTTTGAAGGTTTTTCAAGTAAAAGCTTCTCACAAGGAAATCCTCACACCATATGTGCTCGGAGACCAGGTTTACCTACACATTGCAAAAAAAAAGAAAGAAAAAAAAGGTATAAACTAGAATTTTAAAAAGAACACAGTATATATTGTATGAACAGTGTATATAAGGTGTGGCTAAATATACTGAAGAGCTGCATGCCATGATCTTTAGAAGGTGCAGAGGTACAAAATACATGACCTGTACTGACTGCTGTCATTGCAGATTGCCCAATCAAAAGGGAGGATCTTTTCTTTTGCTGCTGGATTTGGAATAGCCATAATTAAATCAGCCTGAGTTTAGCTAATCTAAGGCAGCCGCTGTTTGACAGAACAGCATTAGTCAGCATAGCTGCCTTGGGCTAAAACAGGAAAGACAGGGTTAAAACATTTCAACTAAGCAAACTAATACATCAATGCTTGGTCAATCACCCAGTGCCTCCGAGTGATTACCTGCATGGCCCCCTCAAATGTAGTGGCCATTTCTATTTTCAAGGAACTCCCACCACTAGTTTCACCACTGGCGACTTGTTTGATCGCCTGGATTCTCAACACATTCAAGTGGAAATCCTTTTATTTCTGTGGATGGGTAAATAAAACAGATTTTAAACAGAGCTCATGAGGTAAGCCAAGCTGAAAAGACTGCTACATCATTAATTGCTTGCTATCCAGGTTAAAAAGAGGCCCAGCCTTCCAGGGGAATGAAGCCACCTTCTCTGCTCATTTTCAACCTCCTGGAGTTCCTGGTCCCATTTTTGTGGGGTTCTCTGCTCCTAGCCCTCTTGTTCCCATCCAATTCTTCAAGCCTCTCCTCTTGGCCTTCTCTTCCCACCTTTGAAAGAAGAGAGAAGACAGCAGAATGCAGAATGACTCCTAGCGTGGGAGGGCACTGAGGCCAAGGAGATGCTATCTTTCCTCTCCGTTCTGCTGTGGTCTCTCTTCTTCCAAAGGCAGGAAGAGTCAGTGCCCTGATTCCTAGCACGTGAGGTGCTTGGGAGCAGACTGCCTGGTCCCTCAACGTTCTGAGGAGGGAGCACTGTTGCAGGAGCTGCAGTTGTGTAGGCTTGTAAACTGTAATTTAATTGAAGAACTGCATGTAGCTTGTGAGCCAAGATTTGGCCACTACTGGAATATATATATTGCCAGTGAACAATCCATTGGGAACATCTCCTGTATAAGCCATTCATTTCTGTATGGCAGACTGTGTCACAGATACTCTTTTGGACTAAAAACGTAATACCATTTAATTGCATATCACTGTGGAATGTACTATACAGGTTACAAAAGAACAGTAGTTCAGACTTATTTTCTTTCCTTGTAGAAGAACAATAGCTTGGCCCCTGAACCGGCTCCTTTGGTTCTGCGGCATTGTGTAAAGGCAGTGCTCAGTTATCAAGAGTGTTTTTTTGCAGCGCTAGGCACCTTCTGCTCATTGCAACAGAGTACTCCCTCCAAACATGGAAGAAAGAGCTAGGATCCAAGTCAGTATTACTTACTGACCAAAATGGATTAGTTGATGGATTAGGACCAACCCTATTCAGCAAGTTGTTGTGAAAGCCAATCTTCAGCCTTGACTTTGTGATAACAGCTCCACAGCCTCTTCTAGAAACTGAGTCGATAATTTTAAAAAGGTTTTAAGATGCAAGTCTGGCACATGGGGCAGAATGATGGAGTTTGGTATGTGGGAGATCTGATTCATTGTAACCCAGTTAAAACAGAATACTCAACTTCATTTCAAATTCACAAGCCAATCACAACCTTTGTTGAGACTGAGCACAAGGGCTTTACTCTATCTGGTCCAATCTTTCGTGTAATTAATGTTCAGTCAGTGGTTGTGTTTTCACGTACAAGGTCTGGGGTTCAATAGCCAAAACCTCAGTTAAAGGCTTTTGGAGAGCAGGGCCAGGACAGAATTCTGCCTGAGGCTTTGGAAAGTGACAGTAAATCAAAAGAGATAATACTGAGCTAGAAGTGTTGGCAGTAACTGATTAGTCAGTCCAGTATGGAAGGAAGAAAGGCAATTTCCCTGTAATCTATCAGTCTACATCAAAGAACAGTGACAGGAGAGTAAACAGGAAGAAACCCCACAGTTTCCTTGTCTATCTCACTGACTTGTTTGCTCGGCCCCCCCTTCAGACAGCATCTAGGCCTTCTCTTCCAACAAGGACTAGCAGTCTGACTCAGTATATGACAATTTTACCTTTCCATAATGTAAAATAACACCACTACAACTATAAAATCAGATTAAATCTGATTAGAACTGCTTAAATTCAAACATTCTACTTCAATTGGCTTAACCAGGAGAATCAGAATCTACCTAATAGACGATCGGGCAGTTATTTCACCCATGTGGCCTGTTTACTTTTAATATAAGATGAAATTGAACATTACGGCCCTGATCCCTAGCTTCTTATGCCTGGGCAAGAAGTGCTTCTGGAGGTACAGGTGAAGAAAATCTTCACACAACAAACCTACAGGAAAAAGTACACTATCCACATCGTATGGCCATTGTGACCACTTCTGTTCTACAAAGACTTCTAGCATGCAGAAACTAACCAGCCCGACTAATCTACATGGCATATTCCTCCTTACATACAGGAGTTCTCTGTGAAGTCCTAAGAATGGAAGACAAAGCAATGGACCTGTTTTTTCCTCCCAAGACATATAAGATCTTACACTGTGAGTGTTTATGGAAGGGAGAGGAAAAGAGTTACGTGACAATTGGCTATTTGACTGTGTATGTCCCTGCTCTAAATGCAGAAAGACAGCTAGTATGAGCAGTATGTTCAGAGCACTGATATACCAACTGCTTCAAAAAAACACTGCCACTCTTTACCTTTTATTCTGGACATTTTAGAATAGTTTGCAGGATATGCCTTGTGAAATAAAATCAGACACAAAACAATACAGCAACAGACTCCTAAGTCTGGGGCAAGATTCTTGGCCCATCAGTGGCTTGAACAGAGTTGTAGCGACCAGCGTCAAATTGTAGCATTGCACTAGTTCAACAAACCAGTCCAAGAAACCCTTTCCAACTGGACAGCACAGTCATCACTATTGCATGGCAATTTCCATTAGTAGCAGCACACTGCTACTACATGGCCAGCAGTATATCTGAAGCATATTTGCTCAAAAGTAAGCCCTAAAATGCACTCAGTTACCATAACCACAGGTATATGTGCATTTATTTAGAACCTAAGAAATGGCTGGTGTCCAGGCTACCTTCGGTAATGTCTTCTTCCAGGTGAACCTATCTATATACTGCGATGTTCTGGGGCAGAACTTGCTCTGAATCTGGTCTTTGATTCCAGTTCGACTGAATAGGGGCAAGGAGTTGCGCCTTCTCAGCAGTGACATCCACATTAACGGTGCACCTCAGGAAAACTCATAAGCCAAGCTCTCTAACAGGGTTTAAATATATATATATATTTGGATGCTTGTCCCTCCAAGCTTTGGAGAGGCTGAACAGCTCTGGTTACTTGGGCCTCTGCTTTTGCACCTTGTACCCTGCTTTTGCATCTTGTACACTTTTGCCTCTGCTTTTGCACCTTGTACACTGTCTTGTACACAGCTTTTGCACCTTGTACACTTTTGCCTCTGCTTTTGCACCTTGTACAGTGTACAAGATGCTTTGTCTAAAGACTTTTGCTTTAGAATAATTGCTGTGTTTTATTTCTTGTTGTTTTTATTGTATTATAATCCACCCAAGTGGAATTTTAAGCCCTGAATTTATAAAATAGATGGCTGGTATAAAGGTGAGACTGAGTGGGATGGTGGGGCAGGTAACTTCTCAACACTCTATTCTACTGGAACCATAGTGAGTATGGGCTCTGTATAGCTTGGTTTACTTCTACATTGGAGTTGCATTGGGCCGGCTACAGAGTTCTGGCCTGACCTTTCTTGCTGCCCACAGGATGCTGCCATACTGTGTCTCTTTGGGGCATCTTAGCCAAAAAAACCCTATAGGTTTATGTTGGGGGAAAAAAAACAATTAAACTACCAAAATGATAAGCAGGATTTTTAAATAAACAGTAGAAGCCACAGCTGCTGTTAAATATTTATAGGCACAATATTTTCTTATAATGTATAAATTTTAATTCCATCCTTGTTTGTATTTGAACCTCTTAGGGAAAAAAGCATTCTAATTTGCAAACCTCTCTGGCCATGTGTATATTTAGAATTTGTATAGAACTGCTTCTCGGCTAGCCATGCTATCAAGATATGCACAGAATTTTCAATGAAGCTGAAATGATTCAAGAACCACAAGACTGCATTTTATGGTAGACCTCGGCTCAGTCTGCAGGTCAAATCCCATTAAGCAATATTTTGCTCTGTATGAAATCAATCCACACACTTACTGTCAGGTTTACAAGCAGATATTTTGTTTAAGTACCTCGTAGATATGGTAGAGGTTTGACCCTTCATCTGGCCAATAGTGGTAGCACTGTTTGACTCCATTTTCAGCAAGGGGTGTCAGCATGACAATAACGACACAGCCGTTTTCCCAGACCATCTGCAGACAAAGAAAGACACCGTGGCCACACTGTGACTGCCTAATTACTGCATGACATGTATAATTACTGCACTCAGACACACAATCGAAATTTATTCCATTCACAGGAAATGTATTTCATTTTCATTAGACATTTTTCTCTGCAGCTGCTTCCAAAGCTCTGAATAAACTGACATCATATTTTGCATGTTACATGAAATATTAAAGAATTTCCAAAGAATACATCCAAATACTGTGTAAATAGCGTCTGTGCTTTTCTTTGGAATTATCTTCAGCTTTTTTCAATTTCACACTCCCCATTTGCAGAGGAAACAATGGATAATGCTTTTTTTTAAACAAGCAACAACAATAACAATCCGCTACATCATAAGATTCGACTGGCTTTCAAGCAAGGGAACCTTTACCTTTACATCATTTTTGGTATGCCATCCCAATATGGATGTGTGTAATTAACAAGATACCAATAAAATCTGTCATGCTAAGTCAGATAGAAATGCTGCTTGCATGCTTAGCTTGGTTCCTTCTAGATCATTTTTTGTGTTAAAAGAAAAGCAGTAGAGTTGCCATTTTAACAGAATAGCCACACATTCAGATTAAAACAACAACAAAACACCCGCAACCCTTACTGAGATGTTTTATGTTTAAAATATCACACACATACACCACAAATCTGAACCATTCTAGCAGGTCAGTAGCTCGGTTTATGTGCAAATTTAATTCACCGGTTTCAGTTTACAATGGAGATAAACTTTCAAAAAAATTAAAATACATGCCAGATATAAATATAACTTACAATCAAGACTATGTTTGCCCAAAATATACAGACACTAGAACAGGACAACTTTAATGGTGTTGCCATTTAATAACTAAGCATGGTTCCAGAGCAAGCAAACAAGAATCAAAGTCATCCTCAATTAAAGGTCTGTTGGATGTCATTCAAAGAAGCTGCAAAACCAGCTAGGATGGCATAGCCGTGTTGCAAACTCAGCCCGCTGTGGAACAAAAACCCTCCTCTGAATTAATATGGAGCTGCATAATCACTAAAAGTCTTTATTATTATGGTGTACATTGATGCTATATTTGAATGCAACTTTCATTGTCTTTCTATTAGCATACAAAATTACCCCGTGAAAAGGAAACTGATCTTTCTGCAAAAGGGTTAAGTTTATTTTGCAAAAATATTTATAAGCAACAGCATTGAGATGTAAATAGAGTAAACAAGAAAAAGGGGGCATTCGCATAAGCAGCACAGAGACAGTGCACTCAATTAAAGGCTTCCCCCTTTGTGGGACATGGTGGTAGTGGTGGGGGGGCTGGCCCTAATAGCATTTGCTTCATTTATAAGACAATGAATCCTCTGCTTTTAAAATCATTGAATTTATTTACAAGAAAAAAGGTGCACATTCTGAAATGACAGACTAATTGAACATACTGTGTTCTTTTGAGATTTTCCTACATTTAGGAGAAGGGCAAATAAGAGCTTTATTTCTTGATGTTCCAGTAAAGGACGCCTATGACCAATCTGTGCTCCCAAGTGATTTTCTGGTCCCACTAAAAACACTGAGGGAAGACCCACTATGAACAATATAAAATAATACGTTGGAAATTTTTATTTTTTCTTCTTTATTTTTCTGCTTTCTTCAGAGACCTGTGATAGCGATCCCAGCCTCCCCACCCCAAGAAAACAACTATATTAAAAGATACTACCAGTGCCATTAATTCACACACTTCACGGAGCTTAAACTACGAATCTCGCTTTCAGGTATCTGCGCTTCGCAAACCCCTCTAACAAATTGTCCCTGGTAGCTGGTGCCTCTATCATCTAACAGTTTAATGTGCCTTTAGAAGGTACAGAAGCTCAATGAAGCCATTACGAAAATGAGGAGAAACACGGTTTTTATGAGTGTAATAAAAACACAATGATCTAGGTCATAAACTAATCATCGAGCAGTTGCTTGTGCCACCCAAGTGTAACATTATGAAAGCCCACTCGTTCGGAGGGAGGATGTGGAGCCCTTACAGTCTGGCAAGCCTCTTCATTGGCTTCAGACACATTTCATTAGAGGCGCCATCTCAGACCTCTGAAAATTACCTTTATGCATAAATTCAAATGAAAGTTAATTTAAACAAACAATTTCAAAGTTACTCTAGGGTACCATCTTTCCCCAAGTCATTTTATGAAGTACAGGGCACTCGAACTGGCAAGACAGTTGAATTCCAACAATGAAATTCTAGGATACTGCAGCCATATTTAACACTAATATCCGCCACGTTTTCCCATTTTGTCAAGAGCAGCACTCATACTGCTATTTTGTTTGTGCACCATAATGCTCTCTCTGGCAACACACAGTGCTTGACACAAAAGAGTCAAAGAGTATCAGACCAGTATCTGGAAGGGTTCAAATCCCCACTTGGGCCATGGAAGCTCACTGGGTGACCTTGGCCCAGTCACCATTCTTCCGACCTAGCCTACCTCACAGGGTTTTTGTGAGAATAAAATGGAGAAGAGGAGAACAATGTAAGCCACTTTGGGTCCCTCCTGGGGAGAAAGGCGAGGTACAAATGAATTAAGGTAAAGGTAAAGGTTCCCTTGCTCGAAAGCCAGTCGAATCCAACTCTAGGGTTGCGGTGCTCATCTCCGTTTCAAAGCCGAAGAGCCAGCGCTGTCCGAAGACTTTTCCGTGGTCATGTGGCCGGCATGACTAGATGCCAAGGC